>NC_084722.1:2040027-2346719 GCF_033807575.1 Cydia pomonella
TCCTGACTCCATCATGAGACCCTGAACATCATCTAGATTGATGGTGCTCATGAGGGCAAATCTATTGAGCCCAAACACGATGGAGTTATGATGAGTAGATTAGGAATTATGGTGACCAACTCCTGACTCCATCATGAGACCCTGGACTTCATCTAGATCGATGGTACTCGTCAGGGCAAATCTTTTGAGCCCAAACACGATGGAATTATAATGAGTAGATTAGGAGTTCTGGTGACCAACTCCTGACTCCATCATGAGACCCTGGACTTCATTTAGATCGATGGTACTCGTCAGGGCAAATCTATTCAGCTCGAATACGATGGAATTATAATGAGTAGATTAGGAGTTCTAGTGACCTACTCCTGACTCCATCATGAGACCCTGGACTTCATCTAGATTGATGGTGCTCATCAGGGTAAATCTATTGAGCCCAAACTCGATGGAGCTATGATGAGTAGATTAGGAGTTCTGGGGAGTTCTGGTGACCAACTCCTGACTCCGTCATGAGACCCTGGACCTCATCTAGATCGATGGTGTTCGTCAGGGCAAATCTTTTGAGCCCAAGCACGATGGAATTATAATGAGTAGATTAGGAGTTCTGGTGACCAGCTCCTGACTCCATCATAAGAACCTGGATGGACTTCATTCGGGTCAAAAATAATAATACAAACCCTAACGTGATTTCAAATAACACTGAAACTCTATAGCACTAATGTGCGCAAACAATTAGCATCTTGACTACGCAGCATGGGTGCGTAGCCACCATGCCAATCGATACGACAACGAAACACTATCTGTCTCTCTCTCGTACTAATATGCACAAACGATTGGCATCTTGGCTGGGCAGCATGGGTGCGTAGCCAACATGCCAAACGTTTACGATACGACAAGGAAACACTATCTGTCTCTCTATCGCACTAATATGCGCAATCGATTGGCTTCTTGGCTAGGTATCATAGGTAAAATAAAGAAAAGGCGATAGAAGGTCTTCAAGCTCAGGCTGATATTATGAAACAATTATCTGATCAAAAATTTCCACCAATCGCGATTGGAAAAACTGTAACCTTACCTATTCCCAGCTTTGACAGAGCCAAAGGAGATGCTCGAAATGTTTTGGGTATCATACAAGATAAAACAGATGATGGTTTATACAGAGTAGGCACGAAACACGGGACAATAAACACACTTTTTTCGAGGAATCAAATAAAAGAATGCAAAGAAAAATTTCTTAAGATCGAAGATGTGCCTGACGTTCGGCTGTCTCTTAGAGAAATCAGTGCAAAGGATTCAAAATTTGGTGGCCAAGGCTTTATAAAATGCCACTGCAATAAAAAATGCTCTTCAAAATTATGCAAATGTAAAAGATCTAATGTATTGTGCAATTCTAAATGTCATAATGCCTCACCATGCCAGAATAAAGATTAATTTTTCATTTTAATTACCTAAGAAATTATTAAAACAATTAACATTAACATTAATGCCTCACCATGTCAGAAAAATGATTAATTTGCCACTTTAATTACCTAAGAAATTATTAAAACAATTAACATTAAAGTTAATGCCTCACCATGTCAGAAAAATGATTAATTTTCCATTTTAATTACTTAAGAAATTATTAAAACAATAAACATCAAAATTTTAAAAATGTTATTTTTTTATACCTAATCTTACAAACTAACCTCCGTATATTCCAAAGCATTTATTTATTTATTTTATACTTTATTGCACATCGTACAAAAGGCGGGCCTAATGCCACACAAAGCATCTCAAATATAAAAGTGAAAATCACGTAAGCTGACCAATCAGGTGTCAGAACTGGCAGAGTTAAGCGGTTCTTAAGACTTGAAAGCTGCTTAAATGATAAAATGCTTCCAAATATACGAAGATAAGACACTTCATACCTATATCGGAGTTTGACTCGTCAAACCCCGATTTAATAAAATTGTGTTTTGACGTTTGCCTGACCAAATTAGTCTCTCCCAGGTTTGACGAAAATTGTTTAGTCAAAGGCCGAAAATTTACATTTGTTTGGGCTTTGACTAAGTCATTCAGTCTGACCTGAGGATTGACCAGTCCAACCTAGGAGCGCCGGAGCTTCGGAGTTTGCCTATAACACATATACAATAAAATGAAGAGTGCCCATATGATATCATATGACACTAAAATTAATGTTGCTTGAAATTATATTGAAAACTATCAAGATTATTCTAGTCTGCATTGAAACGCGCGTCGCGTTGCCGGCGCTCGCGTACCGAGCGCCAACGCCATCTATCGAGCGTTATTTCGTGAAATCGGAGAACGCTCCAAGGATTAAGGGCTCTTAACACGAATATAAGAACATACATAAAAGTATGGAGTGTGGAATTAAGGGGAGTGGCATCTCTTATGGTAGAACTGTTGCAAAAGTGTCCAGCAGTCAGCTATAAACAATAGTTCCAAATCTCTCCAGAGTAGCGCTAGAGTAGCTAAGAACCTAGGCATTATTGACGGAGTGAATTGCGCTGTCTATGATTTGATTTTTTTGTTCAAGTACTCTAGGTATTGTAGCGCCACCTATTGAAAGTTTTTTGATAACACTTTTTGTTACATGGAGATTTCGTTCCTTATGTCCACCTTCCGTACATAAAAGGTTTCAAGAAAAGTCTATATTGCCTATTCCTCATAACAGCTCTTGTGCTTTTAATCGCTATAACTACGGACATTGCTGTGTTATTTATAGGTATTACTTAGGTGTTTGATTAAAACCAGATATACGTGTCGGTTGTTTTATTCTGTTCTAAATTAATTGACTAAAATTCACAAACCAAACTTAACCAAGCGCACATTTGTTGATACTGCGTTTTGCTTTTATACAGACGACGGGACATTAACAGCATCAATATCTTTCTCGAATATACTATATAATATAACCTGACATACTTAATGCTAAAATCGAAAAATATTACGAAATGATTTCTCAAACTAAATCTCGGCTCCCTCGATAAAAAATAAGTTAAAATCTATCTAACTGTATTCAGACCCTGCACCAACTAGATCTCTCGGTTTAGCCCATGGTTGAATGGTAAAGAATGCCTCCCGGCATTAAGTCCGCTATTTGTACTTTTCATACATTGTGCAATAAAGTTTAAATAAATAAAATAAATCAATATCTAATAGTATTTTTCTGTCCTTCCTAAAGAAGAGGCGTAATGTAAGCGGCTGTGTAGCACGTAGTTATATCGCCTGTGACGGCTGTCACCATGTCTGTCACGTTCTAACAAGTATGTATACATGTATATACTTTATTGTACATAGAAATAAAAACACGAAAAACACAGTTACAGAGTAAATTAAATACAACAAAGGCGAACTTATCCCTGTATGGGATCTCTTCCAGTTAACCTTTGAGGAAATGAGTAAAACAGAAGTAACCGTGAATGAATGACAAACACAAACAAAAGTGTACAATCACTGAAATTAATGAAATGCACGTTTTGAATTTACATAAGTGACAGGCATGGGGACAAATGATTAAATTACAACCATACTGCCACAATTTAGAAGGAATCCAAAGAGACTGCGCGCCGCGTGAAACTTGCAACGCAACTGAACATAAATGTAGTTTTGGTTAAGACTCAAGTGCTTTGAGTCCTCTGCTTTACAACTCCACTCAGTTTTTTAGACTCATAATTAAGTTGGAACTCTAGTTCTTTTCAACTTATTAGAGACTTGAGTCTTTTATAGAGACCTGACACATATGCTGTCAATGTCCTATATCGTATTATGAAGTATATAATAATTTATATCTGGACCGAGTGATTTTCTCATTTTATTTAATATCGTAACAAATTTTAGACAATTTTTCTGTTTATATTAAGCGAAAATTTACGTCCAGCTACAAATTTAAATATTTCATTGACAAGTAAATAGTAAACATTGATAACAAATCAATATTAAAGACAATTGGAGTTTGTATATATGACAATAAAAGTAAATCCCCTTAAGGTACGTTATATTTCAGTAAAAAATGTATTAAACATTTTTTTTCTTTATTTTTAGTCGTACGCTCATGTTTTATTTAGATAGCTTTAAAAAAGAGTTTTAAATCACTAACAGTGCTAAGGACTGGTTCACATTAAAAAGAAACACGTTTTTAAATAAAAAAATAAAGTGAAATTTATATACCTAATCTCTAACATTAAGAAGTGAACATCAAGTTAACAAGTTTGGTCAACTGACTTTTTTATTAAAAAATGTTAGTAATTATTCAAGTATACAAAACCCCATAACACACCCCAATTCTTAGTTTTTTGATAATATAGCTATTGTAATTGATTATGTAAATATATAATTCCCCAATTGTCTTTAAATATTGCCCCCGTACACGTTGCGACCATGTTGAATGCAAAGCCTAATTTCACTTCGACGATCTAGATTCTACACCAAAAACTCAGATATGACTTTGATCTTGACGCACCAAATTGCCTAAATACTGTCTTATACGTAGGTCTACTCGCGGTCTTTTCTTGTAAGTAGGTCTGAAAGAGCATTGGAAATTTAATCTTATCCTCCTAAGACCACACGTACAATTTTTTGTACATAATCCACAATCTATTCTGATCATTTTTACGGTAAAAAAAGAGTTCCAAATTCAAAAACTGCCTCTGGCTCTCAGGAGGACTAAGATAGTAATATATGTAGTTAAGTATTACCATCTCACTCTATATTCAGATTGTATCTCCTTATTTCATTGAAACAAGGTATCAGGATTTTGTTTGTAGGACTAGATCGTCGGTTTAAAATTATCAACAGAGTGAAACAAGCATAAAAACCTTAGCTATCTTGTCAAGCACTTTATACTTATCAACTATAACGTTCTTACACGTCCTCCTTTTCCTCGTTTTGGAATGTAAATCAACAGAAAAGCCATTTTAGATAATTATGACGTAATGTCTACAAAATATTTTATTTGGAGATTGCATTTCGATTATTTTAATTTCGCGTCTTTTTCTACTGATAAACTGGGTTTGCCAAAGTATATATTAACCTTGAAAAAAGTTAACTTTTGACTTTCGAGTCCAATCACGAAAGTTACTCTGAACTCGCTCAAAACCTATCGGAATAACCTGATATTAGTCAGTTCTATATAAATATTCTTAATTGGCTTTTCTGAAGAGTTTACATTAACGATTCTTGTCTCCAATTCTCGGAAACTTTTTTGTTTAGTTTAGGTACATTAGACTAAATTATATAAATAAAGGTTTTTTTTAACTTAGACATAATTTACTAAGTTATTTGTCTAAATTATTAAAAAAATTATGAATTTTTTTAATCATTCATACTTATAGTGTTCTTCAAAAATACATTCGCGTAGTGTTATTGTTAACGTCTTAACTAAGTTAACTAACATGAAATCGATTATTTGGTTGTTTCTTTTCTTCAGAAGTTACTAATATTTTCATAAAATTTCAGTATATTATGAAACAATTTGTTCTTTAAATACTTATCTACTGGAGCCCCTATCACGTAAGGTGAGGGGGGCGACCTTGGATATATCGAAAAGTAGTAAAATTGAATACTAAATATTAGTAATACTACTACTACTTATAACACTGCAAGCTACAAGTAATATTACTAATATTAAAGAGAATTTGAAATAAAGGTGGATTGTAAAATAAAATTTTGTAACCACAATAAATTTACTGCCATCTTTCGACACATGATAAAAATTTTAGAACGCCATTTGGGTTTGATCTATCCTTTCAATGATATGTGTTAAATTTGTTAAATATCAAAAAGTGGCGCCATCAAATAGATCAAAGGTCAAAGGTATGGCGGCATCTTTTTGAGTAAGATAGCGGTAAGATGGCGCCACTGTTTGATATTTAACTAATTTAACAAATATCAGTCAAATAATAAGAATCAAAGTCAAATGGCGTTCTAAAAGTTTTAAGCATGTGTCTAAAGATGGCAGTAAATTTACTGTAGCTACAAAGTTTTCTTTACCAACCCACCTCTATTTCAAATTTTCTTTGCTAGTATTCTATAAGCAGTTTTGGATATATTCAAGGCAGGCGCACTTAGACGGCATGGCGCACTTCACCCACTTCACCTTACATAATAAATATGTATATATCTGGAGCTTATGATATCTTTATTTGCTAGCATTACCACTCCTGAAACAGTTAATTTTTCTATAGGTATGTATAGAAATTGCCGCCAATATTTCGTTATAGAAAGTGGTAAATATGGGAAAATGCGACGATGTGTGATATGTGTAGGTATTTAGGCGAAACCCAGAGATAAATCGATGGTTGGGTCGAAATTCTTTTTGATGTCATATTTTGGACCACTCTGTCAAGTTTGTTTTTCTGTATTTTATCAAATAAATAGAAAAGTCGAGTACTATTGCATGTCCTATATTAGCTGTAGATTATACATTTAACATGAGAAAATTTAAAAGCTAAATTTCATCTCATACAAAAAGCTACCCTTCGTCATATTTTTCGGGGACAAAAAACAAGACAACGTAATGAATTTTGACCCTGTGTTTTTTTCTTAGTTTGGTTATTTAGATGTTACCACGAGCTCTTAACCAATAGGAGAAAAAAAGTGACCCCAAATTTCTGTACATTTTTCAATCCTTCCATTTCGTTACCATCGTACAAAGTCTATGACAAATGGTACAGAAATGGAAATAAAAAACTTGGAGCACTTTGTTTTACCTCTCTAGGAAATCTCTTTGATCTCTCACGATTAGAAATAACAACAAGGAAGAGTTTTGGCCAAAGGGTGTCAAGTTTCGGCGGTTTCGCGGCCGGCATGACACAGCCGGTTTGCATAATGTATCGCAACTTGATCGCAAACATGTGATCCGTAGTGTTCAGTTTTCAAATATATTTTCATAATATGTATGCTACTTTTGAGGTACTTATCTATGGGCCGCTAGTTGCCTGAAATAAAAATTGTCATTCATTAACCAAATTTAATCAAGTGAAATATTTACATGTTCTAGTTAATAGTCATAAATTATTTCTGCGAAAGTCAGAATGTATTATAGATAAGATAATAATGTTATCGTTAAGGCTGCTACTCATAGTAAAACAAAGGTAAACATTGTTTACAAAGTTTCAATGAAACATGCCAAGAAAGCGGTCTTTAAATAGTACTTTGAAAAGGTAATTTAAGTTGAAGGGTTATATTATTTTATATTTGAGGCAAACTAGTAGACGAATCACCTGATAGTAACCAATTGCCGTCGACTATCATCACAGGCCTTTGCGTCTATTGCAGACGATTTAAGCATTGCTGTTTAGACAACGGGTTTGGTGACTGTGGAGGCCGATGCGTGAGCGGCACGACCTCCCACATTTTTGGCAGAGAAAGCTCATGCCACCTGAGGTTCCAGTCCCGATTTGCTTTCTGCGACACCTTCTGCTATCTAACGTAGTAAACCAGGCTTGGTCGCATAGCTTTCTCCGCTCCACAACACGCTTGCGCCATCCATCACGGTCTGCAGCTAAAGTTACTATGAACACCTACAATTTGGAGGTTTGATTTAAAATAAATACCAACCACATCATTTTGTTGAATTTCCGTCTGTGTGCAAATCAAATTAAAATCTACTGCTAGTTCTAAAAGATGTGTAGAGCAAACGCTCAAAAAATAACCTAAAACGATCTGATTCAGTGTTTTAATATCAAAGTACCTGTCACACATCATTACATTTCCCATATTTGGCGTCTAACCTGAGGCGGATTATTTTTGACTATGGCAACATTAAGCGCAGGTAGTGAAAATAATTATTTTTACAGTACATATGGTGCTACTTTACCGCACTAGTGCGAATATTAGCATATTACGTTACTGTGTCGAACATTTAAAGGGCCATATGTACTGTAAAACGTTGTACGATACTTGTGCGAATAGGTAATTCGCAACTCGTGTCGATTTAAAACACTCCCTTCGATCGTGTTTTCATTTATTGCCACTCGTTTCGAATTTCCTTTTTTTCGCACTTGTATCGTAATGTACTATTAAATACGCTGGCCAGGATCCCCTCGCTAAAAGCACTTGTAGGTGTTTTGGTGTCCAATTCATACAGAATGTTTTTAACCGTTAACGAAATTTTGCGTAGCTAGTTACCCCCTTATTCATAAACGTCTACTAAAGTTAACAAGCCGCTAAATCGTTTGTCCCTTTCCATCATATCAAAACGTCGGAAAGGGACAAACGATTTTTAGCAGCTTATTAACTTCAGTCGCCGTTTATGAATAAGGGGGTTAGTATTTAGGTCGTACTCAACAACTTAACTGTGGGAACAGTAGTTTATTAGCCAACATGACTGTTCATATAATATTTTTTCGTGATTTTTCGGTAATAGTTGCTAAGTATGACCTATATACGAGTATAAGGGTCTAAGGGTTTAAAAAAACACTATATAGTATATATCCCATACCTAATTTACATCCCAGTCATTCCATTATATTCTTGGAATAGTTTAGTATTAACGTACCTATGGATTATACGACAATTTCAACATTAGAAATATACATGATATCTGTGTTAAAACTAATCTGAGAAAAAAATTGTCTTTATAGGAACACACAATTTTGCCAAAATTAATGATTAAGTATAGTTTTTTTCTATTATCATCATTTGAATGTAGGCAGTTTTGATATTATTAAAGAATTTTATTGACGTGACAACGTCTTATAATTCGATGGAGCCGGCTGTACGCACGAAAAAACATGATTCATGTGGCGTTACCTCGCTCTGAGGCGTTCCATTTAAGGCTTGAAGTGCAAGCGAGAGCGCGCAACGAGCGACAAAGAGGCACAATCGGCCTCCGCGTTCGGCAGCAATTGTATTTATGCGTACAAATAAATTTAACTTGATCAATTCAATTGTGATTTCCATTTACCTCCTTCTCTATATCGATACAAAATATCTATCAAACAAATAAAATTAAAATTTTCTTTTGAAAAATGAAACCATTCCATCAGTATTTTCTTATGACGTTGTCACGTTCAACTATCGTCAGTAAATCGACTTTACAGACAACCGTTTTTTTTTAATTAATTTTCGAAATATGAAAAGGTCGGTTAGGTAATTCTTGAAATATCCGAACTTGTAAACATTATGTATTCCTTAGAGACTCGGAATTATGTACATAAGCTATATACATAATTCCTGACTAGCAAACAACATCACATAAATTAAACATAATTATATGTACTGGTGAACATTTATTTCAACTACATATTAGCGCCAAAATATACAAACAAGTTGTTCATATAAGTTTGGGACTGACGAAAATGCCCATAGGCACTATTAGACCCAAAGAGAATTAAGAAGACCAAGAGTGCTCACTCCATACACGGGTTTGTTACCAAAAATACTATTATTTTCGTAGTCTACATCTAGCGTCAAGTAGCGGAACTCTCAGTACTGCCACTCGTAGTCGCGTAGGAGTTGAAAATAGAGTTGCGGTTACTCTGGTTATAATATTAGCGGAAAATCGATGAGCATTAGACTTTTTGTTTGCCGCGACATCTATTGTCGCTGCTAGATGTCGACTGCGAAAATAATAAGCGTTTTGGTACCAAAACTGATGTACGGAGTGAGCACTCTATGTACTTCTTATTTCTCTATGATTAGACCGTATGTACTGGTGATATATTTATATACGTATTTACATATACTACACTATATCTGTTATATGTGACTTATGACCTAGTCTATATATTATAAGTACGAACGAGACTTAGAAAAAAGGAATCTTGATAGGCATATTAATGTACCTATTACTCCTTATTATAAAAGCAGATTTAAATTGGTAATAACTTCTAAAGTCACATAAAACAAACATAATGCGACAAGTCTACTTTGTTATGTATAAAACTGGCTACTAAAAGTATTAAATTATAAAAAAATCACAAGTCACTTCGACCTAGATATTACTAACACGACTAGATACAATATTCTCTCATCAAATGGAAACACTTACAAAAAGCCTAAAACCCACAAAAAGAATAACATAAAAAAATATTTGATGCATTTTTTTTATAATACAGTCCTCCAAAAGCTCAAAAACTTGGACTCGACTTACCTCTACCTTTTAAAGCGTAAATTAAACTGTCATTTGTGTCATCTATTTCCATGATTTATAAAAAAAAACTACTAAAAACTACTAAACGAACCTTACGAATACTTCCATGGATAATATCACATAAATATTACGATTTCCTTAAGGATAGTCAGCCACAAACAGCTTACAAATAAAATAAAGCTTTAACATCGCTCACCATCGCTCTTAGACTAATATTTTATCCATATTTTAACACCGACCGACCTAAACAACTGGCAACACTCATTTACAGTCAAAAAAATGTATTTAAGCTTACGTTTGGACCATATCCAAAGGCGGCAAGTAAAAAAAAATAAAGCTCGGGAAGTTGCCAGCCTATTTTTTTTATTTTATTTAGCGCTTGTTCAGTGAAAGAAATTTGGCCAGATGTTACTGTAATCGTATTGTTCTAAGGTTCTCATTACACGCTCGAAATAAAATATCACTGGGATTGCCACTATATACAACTTTGGTAACAAATTAAATAATTTTTATCAAATATTTTGATTTGTATTTTTTTAAGTAGTCACACTCACACTACTATATATAAATAATAAACTAAAATAAATGTCATATATTAAAGAAAACTGACGAAGTCCTCCAGTGGCGAAGGCCTACTAAAAATTATTGGATTTGTTCCCAAAGTTGTGTATAGATGGCAGCACCAATTTCTCTCACTATATCGTAATACCAGAGACTCGTATAGGAGATGCAAGCACGTACTGCTCGCCCTTAGAGTTGATCAAAGGCGCCTAGTCTTACTAAGTTGGCATATACCCGAGAAATTGGGACTGGTTCCGTGGCGGAGCGGCCTAGGGGCTCACAGCGTTATAGATATGCCGGTTCGTATCCAGCCTTCACCACTTCCCTTTAATACAAGGACTTTCCCTCTTTCATAGGTATTGCCAGACAACAAATGTTTTCGTCATTAAAAAAAGTCAACAAACAAAACTACATAGCTTAGCCATTGAACAAATGATACAAAACCAGAGTAATCAACGGCATTTAATTCGCCAAAGAACCGATTAACTTTTATTTGTTTACCTACATATTTAAAAAAAAGTATGTTACCTGGTTGCAATACCTATAAAGCCTGGTTTACATGCGTGCTGAGACTTGCCAGCGTTAGAGACGTAGTTATGCGTTAGAAGCAGCAATCGTTATTGCTATCTCATTCCACCACATAGCTGCGTCCTTGACGCTTGGCAAATCTCGGCAAACATGTATATCAGGCTTAAGCTAACATTAAGCAGACTTTATGTCAGTGTTGCCAGCTGTGTTTCGGAATAACTAGCCCTAATCTGCCTTTTGGTCTGCGTCTCTGTCGTGGCTCTCCGACTGCGCGAACTTGAGGAACACCTGCTCGAGTGTCGTTTGACTGAAGCTGTACTCTACGATGTTCAATTTTTCTTTTGCTGAAAAACAAATATGTTGAGTATTGACCGTTGCCATCCAAATCTCTTAATCTATACTGTTTATTTAAAATAACGAACATAATGGCGCCCAACGCGGGACACAAATATTTTAGCCTGCGTCCAAACTTTAAAAAACCCGGGCTCCGTGCGCCATATGTGAAGGCAGTTAGGAGCAAACTGAGTCTTCTGCAGGTTCTCGGAATTCGTACAGACTTTTTTGCTAAAATATTTTGTGAAATTCTGATTAAATTTGATCTATGGATTATGTTCATTAGTATTATATATGGAATAATATTTACAACATCAATAAATTGCTCTGATAATTAGCTTAAGATAATTATATGTAATACTGGTTTACTATTCATAAGTGCTTGTTGCTAGGCCTACATGAATAAAGTATATTTGAGCTGAACTGAACTAAAGAGTCTAGTTCAATGAGCCACGTTGGGCGCCAATATTAACTTTACTAAATGAGATTCCAATTTCCAATTCAAAATATTTAAATTAATGATGCTTGTTTATACTTCAATACTTTTATTTGTAGCAACTTTTGCCTAACGTATTGATTGGGACGGGGTGTAGTTATTTCATTGGCAATTTATGTTTTTTTTTTTTCAATGTTTACAATCATACCTGCCTAAGTTTATTTGTATATATATCTGAAATATTACGCATCTATGATAATGTATGATCAATAAAAAATAGAGAATATGAATAAAAATATCTACTTATGTTGCTTTGCGTCTTAGTTTTCTGAATAGATTTTGACTATAAATGTACCTAGGTAATATTTTTTATTTAATTTTTGTAAGCACTGTACGACAAACTAAATAGACTAAAGACGAAATTCAGCGGAACTACAGAAACTCCTGGAATAGTAAAAGAATTTACTCACCTTCCTCAATCTGCTGGAAGCAGCGAGCTAAACTGGAGACTGATGATTGAGGCACGGAGAAAACAAGACGGTCCGCGAAATTCTCTTCCAGAACTGCTGCCGGGAACAACTGGTTCACGAGAGACACGCAGGCTTCTGCGCTCACACCCCCTGAGGATTCCATCCTGAGAAGCAAAAGTTACGATATCAAAATCGAACCATGTATTTTCCGATCAAAACAAGGATTAGAACAAGACATCCTTAAATTACATGAAACTTGGCATGAACATTTACGTATTCGTAACATATAAGTCAAACAACTTTGTCAGTAGAAGAGGCACGAAATCAAATTTTCTATGGGACAATAACCCTTCGAGCTTACTTTTTTAAAATTTTCCGCATTTTCTATTGACGGAAATGGCTTGACAGACTATAGTTATGTCTGGTATTAGTTGTCGTTGCTAGAAATCGTTTAGTTTAGCGGTAAGTCCTGTGACTTCAAAACCAGAGGTTGTGGGATCGGGATCACACTCTCGTACACAGAATAAATAATAGTACTACCGTTCAGAAATGACACTTCCTACAAAACCGAAGTTTGACAGCGATTCAGGGACGAATCATGCTGTTCCTTTCTAATGTATGGCACTATCCCTTTCGACTCTTTAGGGTTGTCAAAATTCGAGACATTATATTATCTGTGGTTGTGCACGCAAAGGGACGTTAAGTTGTGCCAACCCTAATAACTTCTCGGAGCAATGCTGAGCCGAAGGAAGCCGAGAATACTCGAAAGGATCAGTGTCAGCCCACTGCTCTCGTTTACAGATGGTTTAAATTCATCTGATTTTGTACCTATATAACAAAGTCTAAATTTATTAATCAAAAGTATGTTGCTTGTATTGTAGTATCAATACTACAAGAATCATACTACCATGAGGTTCTCATGGTTCTTAAATCAGTCAAAAACTAAACAAGGTAGGTACCTTTGGTGTGTTTGGTGTCGCATTGGCGTGCCAGCCACCAATGGCGTGTGTATGCTAACGTCCACGGTTTCCGCTTCCGCCTCCGCTTCCGCTCCCTCCGCGCACATCGACCCCGTGCGTGAGTTGCCTGGAAACACACCAAATTATTAACTAGCCCGCGTCGAAGCCGGAGGCCTAGGGGGGCAGACGCCGAGCGGCATACATTGTATGTAAAATTGTGTACCTGCCTACATCCATGCAGATTCAGTAGTTGGATAGAATTTTTCTGTCATTTCGATTTTTGGAAAAAGTTCAAAATGGTAGAAATTGGTATAAAGAACATAAGTACCATTAGATTCAGTCATTTCACTCACTGCATTCTATGCTTTTATGGCCTAGACTACTAAATTGACACAAAGAAGTATTTTACTGATACCTTCATCGGCCTCTCCCAATGACGGAGAATTCTCTGTCGACCTTAGCGGGGAAGGCGACAGTGACTCTGATTCTAGCACCTGTAATAGAATGTTCGTATTACGCAAATACACGCAAGTTGTACTTGATTGCTAAAATTGCTGTTCACTCTTCTCCTCAGCTCTCTAAATCGTTGCGGACAAGGGCGTAGCTAGCCAGTGAACTAGGGGGGGGGGGGGGGGGCATAAGTTGATATCGCCGGAGGCCTTGGGGGGTGAGGACGTTGCGGAGAGGCATATATTGTATGTTAAATTTGAGTTCTAGGGGGAGGCAGGTACAGGCAGGCCCCCCCTGCCTGTACCTGCTTACGCCCATGGTTGCGGAACGCCTATTTCTTGGTTTTCTTAGCAACGAGCTGTCTGTGTTATGATCCTGCTGAGCTGTGAAAACTAGTGAGTTTTTTATTTAAAAGCTTCGTGGAAAGCTGGAATGGCAAATGGAAAGTCTTCATGAATAAGTAGTCCTCGTTTTACTGCGGTTCCATGGTCTTTTACCTGGTTTTTGCCAATCAGTATTAGCCTATTGATATTTTTAATATATTCCAAATTATATTGACTTGTCGGCCAGTTATGAGTTAACAGTATCATAATATGCATTAGGAAATATTCTTCAGACGCAACAAGAGACAACTGGCGCATAATTGTTTTACGCTTACGTTACGTAACCATCAACTCGGAGAAACGCCCGTCATTTTGAAAACGATCCTGTTCCGTACAACAGAGAGTTCCTTATACTAATGTCAACGATTTAATATGCCCCAGTGACGTCCGTCCACTGTAAACGTACATTTTCGACTCATAAATGGGTCCTGAATTATGGTGATGTTTTTAATTACGGGAGTTTTTCCGATCCTTGCTGGTGACTACAATTCCAACGGACTAAGGAGGTGAAAAAGAGTTGTTGTACTATTCAATTGAGTTTGAAAAAATACCGATTTCTGATACGGCTGTCCAATCTTCATTTCTAACGTGTAACCAGCCCCATATAAATTCTTCAGATGTTGCGTCGAACCAATACACCTAAAAAAGAAGAAAAGGTACAGGAAATCGTTCATAGGTAAAGAGTTTATTTAATTAAATCACAATGAGGCATATCTTACCTAAGGCCACCTTTAACCATTATCCCGACTCTAGAACATAAAGCATCAGCCTCTTCCATGGAATGTGTTGTAAGAATAGCACCCTTTTTACCCTGTGAAAAAAGTAAGTTATGAACTGGCCAGGTATGTGATTATATTTCTAACCGTCTACATTCTTATACATTTTTGATTCTAAATGGGAAGCTTACACGAACTG
The DNA here is from genome assembly GCF_033807575.1 of Cydia pomonella. Taxonomy (NCBI): domain Eukaryota; kingdom Metazoa; phylum Arthropoda; class Insecta; order Lepidoptera; family Tortricidae; genus Cydia; species Cydia pomonella. Next base: position 2,055,153 of record NC_084722.1, read on the forward strand.
TAGGGTGCAGCACAGGAGCCTCCTGTGTATCGGCGCAGTGTCAAAGTCAAGTTTAAGTTCCTATTTAGGTCACAAGTCAGCAAACCCTACGTGTAACGAAACATGCGTAACTGTAGTGTAGCGAGCAGCACTATCTTTTTGCTCGATGTGCAATATCTAAATGTCAGACTATCAAACGGGTATAGTTATAGCCCGAAAAACCAGGATTGTACTTTTCGTAGTACTCAAGCTTTTAGTGTAAGACCTTAGTGTCGGATTCCTCACCTGGAAGCTGGCCAGGATGGTGTTCCACAGGAACCGCTTAGACCTAGGGTCCATGCCCGTGCTAGGTTCATCCAGCAGGACCACTCTCGGTCCCCCAACCATAGCCAACGCGAATGAGAGCTTCCTCCGCGTGCCGCCCGAGCATTCTTCGGCGTTTTTGTTCGCGTGCTCCATTATTTGCAGACCGTTTAGGTATGCGTCTACTATCCTGAAAGGAAAGGTGTTGCATATCCGATATGGTAAGTGTTTTAAAAGTCATCTACTAGAACAGAAAATAAAATATTATAAAAAAGTACTGTGTTTCAAAATTAGGGTTGAGACGAACAAATATAACGTTCGCCAAAGTGTCATCGTCGTTGTATCTTAAGTAGAGAATGTCAGAGATAAGATAAATCGCTTACGGCTTTTAATCAGAAGAATCTTGAAACTTACCATCGCCTACACTGTTAATTGTCCATCGGTGGACTTTATTACAAAAGGTATAAGGTCCACCGATGGGTGTTGCTGTTTGTACATCTACATATACAGAGTAGGAGAGTAGATGAATGGAGGGAGTCTGCTGGAATCTGGAGTATACTTACTTGGGTATATCAGACTTGCTGACACCTCTAATGGCCGCGTAGCACTCAATATGCTCACGTATGGTGACGTTCTTCCACAGAGCGTCATGCTGTGGACAGTAGCCGAGCACCTGGAAGGCTGACGCTGCGTTGTCACAGACGTTCTGGCCACCCAGCATCACCTGCAATCAGACCAAGAGATTTGTTTATATTGGCTATATAAAATTAAGGAGATGATTTGAAACGGATCATTTGAATTTTTTTTCACACGTAATATTTGTCTGTATGTAGACTGACTGGAATTGGGAGTTTCAAGGTCGCATATCTGCTTTAGTATACTGATTTAAGCAAACTTGTGTATTTTTTTATTATACCGGGTATGGCCTGTAACACGAGCAATAAATTTATCTGTAGGCTGTACTCGTCACACTTAGCAACATTTGTTCAGCGATTTTTGACAATTAGGAATTCTTTAGACTTGCTATTTTTCATACAAATTAAATATTACCTTCAATGTACGCCGTCATTAGTGTAATTGACGTTGATTGTCACGCTTTAAACATAACAAAATTCGCATTACATTGCGTCCTAGAATAAACTTTAAAGTGTTCTAGAAATCTAAATAAAAGTTATTTTTAAAAGTTGCTGAATAAATGATAGTCAGTTTGAGGAGTACAGCCTACAGTTAAATTTTTTGCTCCTGGCACCCTCCGGCCACACCCGGTACAACCATCACGCGCCATTGTATCTATAATCCGATGGCTTGTAGTTTGATATTTTAGTGGTACCTAATGTCAAAGATTTATATAACTTCTAATGTTGACTGGATCTGAATTAGTGGTCTGACCTTGTGAACTGTTTTGAATGGTCTTTTTTTAAAGCTACAAGTAGGTCTTGCCTCAGATGTACCTATCTTCATAGTAGTAGTTTTCCCAGCCCTATTATGACCTAACAAACCAAACACTTCGCCACCCTCTACAGCAAGGCTTAGGCGCGCCACGCCGGCCTTGATCTGATCTTGTGAACTGCACTGAATGGTTTCTATACGATACACTTACCGAACCACATGTCGGCCTGATCTCAGCCGTAATAATCTTCATAGTAGTAGTTTTCCCGGCGCCATTATGGCCCAGCAGCCCGAACACCTCGCCGCCCTCCACGGCGAGGCTGAGGCGCGCCACGCCGGCCTTGCGCGCCGGCACGTCGCTCGGCCCGCAGCACGATGCTTCACCCGTGCCGCGAACTTTGAACTCTTTACGGAGATTCTGAAAAAAACAATCGATCTGTTTTTTTCGAGTATATTTTTTATTGTTAGTAGGTACATATTTCGTATTGATATGTGCTACTTACATGCACCACCAGCGCAGGCGCCGCCTTGCCCTTGTTTTGCAAGATGGCGGCGACCCGACGCCGCTCGCGTCTCACGTCTTCATCTTCCCCCGCTTCGCCCCCTGCTTCTATTTCAGGGTCGGGGGGCTCTTGAGGTTCACTAGCCCGTTTCTGTAATAAAACAGTTATTTTGTTTTAGTTTGAATTTCGTTAAACTGAATAGCTATTATACATTAACCGCGCTAGATCGGGACAGGTGGCGTTCTCTCGTTTCGGAGGCCAAGATTCTTTTTGGATCGCTGAGCCAAAGCAGTTAGTTAGTTAGAATAGCTATTATACTTTTATATTATTACTGGGTGTGTTACATTATGTGTATATTACGAAATACACATACACGGCTGAATCACTCGGCCACCATAGCTTCATTATTGACGACCGGTCTGGCCTAGTGGGTAGTGACCCTGCCTACGAAGCTGATGGTCCCGGGTTCAAATCCTGGTAAGGGCATGTATTTGTGTGATGAGCATGGATATTTGTTCCTGAGTCATGGGCTGTTTTCTATGTATTTAAGTATTTATAAATATTTATATATTATATATATCGTTGTCTAAGTACCCTCAACACAAGCCTTATTGAGCTTACTGTGGGACTTAGTCAATTTGTGTAATAATGTCCTATAATATTTATTTATTATTATTTATTTATTACTGCTAGTAGTTCGCTTTTAGGCATTAAAAAAATATATGCTCCTACACTACGCCCCTCCTCCTCCTCAACACTATACCTAATTTCATTTAAAATAAAACAAATTGTCTAAAATTATTGTGGAACAAACTATTTAAAATCAAAAAATATTGAAATGCCGGGATGTGTCCCTAGCCAGTTGCGTTTCAAGTTGAATCTAGAAACTTCGCTTCTATTCGCTCGTTGATCATATATTTCTCAAAAACTTTAACCGGTTCGGAAAGAAAAGCATTCCTATATTCTGAGGTTAGCAAGAAACAAAGCAGTTCAAAAGATTACTGTGAATATTTGTTTATGTAATGCCATACCTATTTAATGGGTTTTTTTTTTGGGGAAAGTTAAGCGCCAATCAATTAGATTATTCAGATTGTTAGGAACATAATAGAAAAGAACGGAAATAAGAAAGGATTTTAACAGTGCCTGTGATCAGTGAGATAAAATGTCTTGAGTTTCCCTCGTTGAGCGGGCCCACTATATCTTCAATCTCACTAATCATTGTCAGTCAGTGTACACTTACAACAAAATAAAATGCGTAAGGCCCGAAGTCGATAGGGATTGATATTTTAACTTTAAAATAAATTTAAGTGCAGGCACGTTGCATCGGCCACGATTGGTTTTTGTCCAGTCGTCTTTCAATATGAAAAATTACTTAATGAAGGTGGATATCCGGTAGAATGAAGGAACGTAAATTTGACGTTTAATGTTGCTAGATGAAATAATATATTCCTAAACACAGATTACCACGTTTTTTGTTATGTTTATTTTTATTCTTCTGACCTTGCAGTGTCGCCCGAATTTCGATGAACTCGAACACCCAAAATTCAAAGGACATCATGTTCAACATGTCGAAGTCAAAGCAGTTCCTGGATTCTTTCGTAGCTCATAAAGTGCCTTACCTTGCAGAGTCGTCCGCCGGACTTGAGCCGGTCAGCTGCCAGTAACGCAGCCCCGCAGACAGGAACATGGAACACCATGGCCACGATCAACACCCAGATCTCCGCTGTGAAGTAACTCCATAGTGCTGGAGTGGTGCAAAGACCGCGTAAGTTGCATGTCACGTACACCCTGGAATAAATAAATATTATAGGACATTACTACACAAATTGACTATGTCCTACATTAACCTCAATAAGGCTTGTGTTCAGGGTACTTAGACAACGATATATATTATATATAAATATTTATAAATACTTAAATACATAGAATACACCAATGACTCAGGCACAAATATCCGTGCTCATCACACGAAATAAATGCCCTTACCAGGATTTGAACCCGGGACCATCGGCTTCATAGGCAGGGTCACTACCCACTAGGCCAGACCGATCGTCGAAATTTAACAATACGGAATATGAACAATTTTACACAAACAGGCCTAAGTTACACAGTAAGCTTCATAAGAACGTTTTTACATTGCCCGATCCGACATCGGATTTAGGATCTTAAATCTGCAAAATCGGTCCGCGGGGTGTAAATAGGTTTTAATTAATATGTTTTGCTGTGTTACTAATTTAATATGGATCGTGTCAGGTCTGAAATAAAACATTTTTTATACCACGAGATTGGAATTGACTGGAAAAACTGAAATAGCAATAATATTAAAAAGATTGAACACTATCTCGTTTGTCCTACCTATCAACGTAGTAGATGATGGCGTACGGTATGTACAAGACGTTCAGGAAACTGAATATGAAGTGCAGCCAGAATGCCACGTCGTTGCCTGAAACAATATACAAAAAAAAGTGATATTTTGTTTTCCATAACGGTTACATTTAAGAGCCCTTAATCCTTGGAGCGTTCTCCGATTTCACGAAATAACGCTCGATAGATGGCGTTGGCGCTCGGTACGCGAGCGCCGGCAACGCGACGCGCGTTTCAATGCAGACTAGAATAATCTTGATAGTTTTCAATATAATTTCAAGCAACATTAATTTTAGTGTCATATGATATCATATGGGCACTCTTTATTTTATTGTATATGCACAGTAGTTTTTTTTTTTTATGTACACGACTACTAAGTGTACAGACTACAGAGTGTACTATAACCCTTGCTCTTTATTCTGTCTCTTTCACACCAATGGAAAATGAAGAAGTTACTAAATGACTGCAGGTATAAATAAAGTATATTAGTGCGATAGAGAGACAGATAGTGTTTCGTTGTCGTATCGTAAACGATTGGCATGTTGGCCACACACTTGCTTAGTGCCTAGCCAAAATACCAATCGTTTGCGTATATTAGTGCGATAGAGAGAGAGTAGTGTTTCGTTGTCGTATCGTAAACGATTGGCATGTTGGCTACGCACCCATGATACCTAGCCAAGAAGCCAATCGATTGCGCATATCAGTGCGATAGAGAGACAGATAGTGTTTCCTTGTCGTATCGTAAACGTTTGGCATGTTGGCTACGCACGCATGCTGCCCAGCCAAGATGCCAATCGTTTGTGCATATTAGTACGAGAGAGAGACAGATAGTGTTTCGTTGTCGTATCGATTGGCATGGTGGCTACGCACCCATGCTGCGTAGTCAAGATGCCAATTGTTTGCGCACATTAGTGCTATAGAGTTTCAGTGTTATTTGAAATCACGTTAGGGTTTGTATTATTATTTTTGACCCGAATGAAGTCCATCCAGGTTCTTATGATGGAGTCAGGAGTTGGTCACCAGAACTCCTAATCTAATTATAATTCCATCGTGCTTGGGCTCAAAAGATTTGCCCTGACGAACACCATCGATCTAGATGAGGTCCAGGGTCTCATGACGGAGTCAGGAGTTGGTCACCAGAACTCCCCAGAACTCCTAATCTACTCATCATAACTCCATCGAGTTTGGGCTCAATAGATTTACCCTGATGAGCACCATCAATCTAGATGAAGTCCAGGGTCTCATGATGGAGTCAGGAGTAGGTCACTAGAACTCCTAATCTACTCATTATAATTCCATCGTATTCGAGCTCAATAGATTTGCCCTGACGAGTACCATCGATCTAAATGAAGTCCAAGGTCTCATGATGGAGTCAGGAGTTGGTCACCAGAACTCCTAATCTACTCATTATAATTCCATCGTGTTTGGGCTCAAAAGATTTGCCCTGACGAGTACCATCGATCTAGATGAAGTCCAGGGTCTCATGATGGAGTCAGGAGTTGGTCACCATAATTCCTAATCTACTCATCATAACTCCATCGTGTTTGGGCTCAATAGATTTGCCCTCACGAGCATCATCAATCTAGATGATGTTCAGGGTCTCATGATGGAGTCAGGAGTTGGTCACTAGAACTCCTAATCTACTCATTATAATTCCATCGTGTTTGGGCTCAAAAGATTTGCCCTGACGAGTACCATCGATCTAGATGAAGTCCAGGATCTCATGATGGAGTCAGGAGTTGGTCACCAGAACTCCTAATCTACTCATTATAATTCCATCGTGTTTGGGCTCAAAAGATTTGCCCTGACGAGTACCATCGATCTAGATGAAGTCCAGGGTCTCATGATGGAGTCAGGAGTTGGTCACCAGAACTCCTAATCTACTCATTATAATTCCATCGTGTTTGGGCTCAAAAGATTTGCCCTGACGAGTACCATCGATCTAGATGAAGTCCAGGGTCTCATGATGGAGTCAGGAGTTGGTCACCATAATTCCTAATCTACTCATCATAACTCCATCGTGTTTGGGCTCAATAGATTTGCCCTCACGAGCACCATCAATCTAGATGATGTTCAGGGTCTCATGATGGAGTCAGGAGTTGGTCACTAGAACTCCTAATCTACTCATTATAATTCCATCGTGTTTGGGCTCAAAAGATTTGCCCTGACGAGTACCATCGATCTAGATGAAGTCCAGGGTCTCATGATGGAGTCAGGAGTTGGTCACCAGAACTCCTAATCTACTCATTATAATTCCATCGTGTTTGGGCTCAAAAGATTTGCCCTGACGAGTACCATCGATCTAGATGAAGTCCAGGGTCTCATGATGGAGTCAGGAGTTGGTCACCATAATTCCTAATCTACTCATCATAACTCCATCGTGTTTGGGCTCAATAGATTTGCCCTCACGAGCACCATCAATCTAGATGATGTTCAGGGTCTCATGATGGAGTCAGGAGTTGGTCACTAGAACTCCTAATTTACTCATTATAATTCCATCGTGTTTGGGCTCAAAAGATTTGCCCTGACGAGTACCATCGATCTAGATGAAGTCCAGGGTCTCATGATGGAGTCAGGAGTTGGTCACCATAATTCCTAATCTACTCATCATAACTCCATCGTGTTTGGGCTCAATAGATTTGCCCTCACGAGCACCATCAATCTAGATGATGTTCAGGGTCTCATGATGGAGTCAGGAGTTGGTCACTAGAACTCCTAATTTACTCATTATAATTCCATCGTGTTTGGGCTCAAAAGATTTGCCCTGACGAGTACCATCGATCTAGATGAAGTCCAGGGTCTCATGATGGAGTCAGGAGTTGGTCACCATAATTCCTAATCTACTCATCATAACTCCATCGTGTTTGGGCTCAATAGATTTGCCCTCACGAGCACCATCAATCTAGATGATGTTCAGGGTCTCATGATGGAGTCAGGAGTTGGTCACTAGAACTCCTAATCTACTCATTATAATTCCATCGTGCTTGGGCTCAAAAGATTTGCCCTGACGAGTACCATCGATCTAGATGAAGTCCAGGGTCTCATGATGGAGTCAGGAGTTGGTCACCAGAACTCGTAATCTATTTATCATAACTCCATCGTGCTTGGGCTCAATAGATTTACTCCGACAAGCACCATCAAATTACCATTATGATGAATAGATTAGGAGGTCTGGTGACCAATTACTGAGTCCATCATGAGACCCTCGACTTAATCTAGATCGATGGTACTCGTCAGGGCAAATCTTTTGAGCCCAAACACGATGGAGTTATGATGAATAGACTAGGAGTTCTGGTGATCAACTCCTGAGTCCATCATGAGACCCTGGACCTGATCTAGATTGATGGTGCTCGTCAGGGCAACTCTATTGAGCCCATACACGATGGAGTTATGATGAGTAGATTAGGAGTTCTGGTGACCAACTCCTGACTCCATCATGAGACCCTGGACCTCATCTAGATCGATGGTGCTCGTCAGGGCAAATCTTTTGAGCCCAAACACGTTGGAATTATAATGAGTAGATTAGGAGTTCTAGTGACCAACTCCTGACTCCATCATGAGACCCTGGACTTTATCTAGATTGATGATGCTCGTCAGGGCAAATCTATTGAGCCCGAACACGATGAGGTTATGATGAGTAGATTAGGAGTTCTGGTGACCAACTCCTGACTCCATCATGAGACCCTGGGCCTCATCTAGATCGATGGTGTTCATCAGGGCAAATCTATTGAGCCCAAACACGATGGAGTTATGATGAGTAGATTAGGAGTTCTGGTAACCAGCTCCTGACTCCATCATGAGACCCTGGACCTCATCTAGATTGATGGTGCTCGTCAGGGCAACTCTATTGAACCCAAACATGATGGGGTTATGATGAGTAGATTAGGAGTTCTGGTGACCAGCTCCTGACTCCATCATGAGACCCTGGACCTCATCTAGATTGAAGGTGCTCGTCAGGGTAACTCTATTGAGCCCAAACACGATGGAGTTATGATGAGTAGAGTAGGAGTTCTAGTGACCTACTCCTGACTCCATCATGAGACCCTGGGCCTCATCTAGATCGATGGTGTTCATCAGGGCAAATCTATTGAGCCCAAACACGATGGAGTTATGATGAGTAGATTAGGAGTTCTGGTGACCAGCTCCTGACCCCATCATGAGACCCTGGACCTCATCTAGATTGATGGTGCTCGTCAGGACAACTCTATTGAACCCAAACACGATGGAGTTATGATGAGTAGATTAGGAGTTCTGGTGACCAGCTCCTGACTCCATCATGAGACCCTGGACCTCATCTAGATTGAAGGTGCTCATCAGGGCAACTCTGTTGAGCCCAAACACGATGGAATTATAATGAGTAGATTAGGAGTTCTAGTGACCAACTCCTGACTCCATCATGAGACCCTGGGCCTCATCTAGATCGATGGTACTCGTCAGGGCAAATCTATTGAGCTCGAATACGATGGAATTATAATGAGTAGATTAGGAGTTCTAGTGACCTACTCCTGACTCCATCATGAGACCCTGGGCCTCATCTAGATCGATGGTGTTCATCAGGGCAAATCTATTGAGCCCAAACACGATGGAGTTATGATGAGTAGATTAGGAGTTCTGGTGACCAGCTCCTGACCCCATCATGAGACCCTGGACCTCATCTAGATTGATGGTGCTCGTCAGGGCAACTCTATTGAACCCAAACACGATGGAGTTATGATGAGTAGATTAGGAGTTCTGGTGACCAGCTCTTGACTCCATCATGAGACCCTGGACCTCATCTAGATTGAAGGTGCTCATCAGGGCAACTCTGTTGAGCCCAAACACGATGGAATTATAATGAGTAGATTAGGAGTTCTAGTGACCAACTCCTGACTCCATCATGAGACCCTGGGCCTCATCTAGATCGATGGTGTTCGTCAGGGCAAATCTTTTGAGCCCAAACACGATGGGATTATAATTAGTAGATTAGGAGTTCTGGTGACCAACTCCTGACTCCATCATGAGAACTTGGACTTCATCCGGGTCAAAAATAATAATGCAAACCCTAACGTAATTTCAAGTGAAAATGCGTTTTTCAGAAAATCGCAGCCAAATAACACTAGACCTTACTCATAGTGTTGTGTTCCTGCCGGTGAGTAAGGTTGCCAGAGCTCAACGAGGGGCGGGAGGGGGTTAGGGTCGGCAACGCGCATGTAACTCCTCTGGAGTTGCAGGCGTACATATGCGGGCCGTATGCTTGTTTGCCACCGACTTAGTATTTAAAAAAAAGTAACACTGAAAATCCATCAATAAGCGAGAGTCTGTTAAGCATAGTGTAAAAAATGAACTTTTATTAAGATTTTCTAATCGCAGTATATAGCACTTCTCGGAACTCCGTAGCTGATTACGATCGCAACGAATGCCTGACAATCGAGCGCAGGTCCGTCCTCTAAGCGCGCTCCGCGCGGACTGAGAGCGGGGCGTCGCTGCTGCGTGATTTATACGTGTTTTAAAAAAAATATAAATTTACGGCAATGTAGGTCCCATAGTTACGATTTTTTTTTTATAGGTTAACATAAAGTTACAGTTTGCTATAATATTATTTTTAAAGCAAAATATGCGTACAATTTGCGGAAATAAAATATAATAAAACCCTGTTTTCGCCAAAAAAATGAAGAAAACTCGGAAGGTATTTTATCAGTTTTTTCAAATGAATCTTCGATTGTTAATCATTCCAGCCCCTCGTACGAGATATGTTGAATCAAATTGTAGTCATTCATGTACCAAATGATTCTTGTTTATAGCAAAATTGAGAACCGAAACGCCACATCTCACTGCAAAATTTGGAAAAGACTCCCAAAAAACCTCATTAAAAAAGAGGTTTAAAAGAGAAAATGAAAATTTGAACTGTTGGAGCCCCTAGTTTAGGAAACGATTATTTAAGTACGTTATCAGTTTTTGAATAAATACTAATAGTTACGTCGTAATCTTGAATGAAAAAGGAAGCATTTTACAAAATACGCTCGTCTGTAGGAATAAGGACTCTTAAACTACGAATCTAAGGTCCTATTTAGATTTCATAACTTGTTAGGTTTTGATCAATTTTGATGTAACTCAAAATCATCAGGGTCGTATCAAAACCAGTTTAAGTAAGAAATTGATGAATTAGAATCAACCTCCTGGTGTGGTAATAAACATTGTACTGCATGATAACAAATAATAAAAATCGCGTAAACAAAAATGTTAAAATTATGCGATAGTATTCTCACACTTGATATTTTCCTTTAAAATGTATTTGTAGTATGTATGTATACCATGTTAAGTATGTAAAATGTATAATTGTTGGTGCAAGAAAGAATATTTATTTACTTACTTACTTACTTGGCCATTTTATTCACAATTTTTAACAGCGTCGCTGTTTACCAGCGTTTGCTGTTTTTAAAAATTCTTCCTCAGAATGTATCCGTCTTGTAAACATCAAAACAAATGAAATATTCTCCACTTCCCTACTTTTCGTGGAAGCATAATAGTTGTCTAGTATGCACTCAGTACAGCGCCATCTATCGGACGATTCAAACAACAATACAACACTGATTAGTATATATTTGGCTCCGACAAATAAAAAATAAATTGTACACCGGGGCCTATTTGTGGAACGGTATTACACTAATATTATAAATCCACGAATCAAGTCGTATCATCAGCAAAAACATCATCGGGATTTATGCACTTAAATAAAATGAACAATATTTGTACATACGTATAATAACGTTACACCAGATCTTTACGTCTACGAACTTGTTGACGTATCCGTCTTGGCTAAAATTTATGTATTTGTATGGAATCATAAACTCATAATTAATGATGAGCATTTCGTGATGAGCACACTGTCTTTTTTAAACCGTTTATTATCAGGCGTGGTGATATACTTATTTGTCACTAACACGCTATAATTAATATAGAGAGCGTGCATAAACTGTAGGGGGCAGCACAGGGGACATCAGATTTTTGGTGTGAGGTGTAAATGTGCAGTTTATGCTTCTAAAGTAGCCCTCAAGATGACAAAACCTACTAAGCACAGGAAAACGTACGAAAACGGTAGATGGCAGCACTTACTTTGGCGTGAAGTGTCAATGTACATGTTTATGTTTCCAATTTAGGTCACAAGATGGCAGACCCTCCAACGCGCACTGTCCCTATACCTAGTACCAATCAAACGGAAAAAGCGCTCTTTTATGGCAAATAATTAACTAATGGCTTATTTTCTGACCACAGTTTTACCAATAGATGTCGCACTAAACATACCTTACTTTTTGTGTCATAATGTTGCTAGATGGCATTAGCTCTGCTTAAGGATTATTCTAGAATTACTAAAACGATGTGATATGTGAGTGTTAGTAACGATTATTTTACTACTGTTTTGTACTGACCTCTGGTGAACTTTTCAACAACAGCAACGAGCACGAACGGCACAACGCCGACCCACGTAGTTATGTTGGGCATGATGCTCTGCGCGGAGTCCATCTTGTCGAACACGTATGAGAGACACGTGTTGAACAAAATGGCTGACGGCGCGTAGAGAGCGAGCAGGAAGGATAGCATCGTGATGGCTGAGCCGTTGGTTAGGCTTGGAATGTCATTGAGGATCACCTGAAATATCATGGAGTTAATGTATAAATTAATTGAGTATGTTGCTGTTGCGATCTACGAACTAGGATAATTATAGGTACTGAAAACCATTTATTAAAACTGGTTAATGGGGAACAGGAGTTATTTGTAACGTTATCAAACGTTATCACGCTAAATATCGGCTACTTAGCTTCATCAGATACAAATACAAATACAAAATACAAAATTCTTTATTTCCTTAAAAAACCTTAAAAATGGCCATGTGGCCATGATTTAGGGGATGGAGCCGCCCGGTAAGCAAAGAATTGCCTGTGTTGGGCGGAGAAGCGTTGAAAAATAGCGTCACGTACCACAAATAAGTTATAATGACTCTGCATCAATTTGTTCTATTCAAATAGGTGCAAAGTTAGCTCAGATGCTATTCGGTTCGATGTTAGAAAGTAGGCAATGATAAACTTACCAAGAGCAAAACACCGATGCTCGTTACAATCATAATGAAGATCAGGATAGTGAAATACGTGAGAAAGTACATGCTCATCGACAGCCCGTTCACTCGTAGTTGGTTCTTGGCTTTTATCTGAAAATGGAAAAAGCATGTCTTCAAATATAGTCGATCAAGTATACGTTCAGACATTTCATGCAGGCTACACACACTCGCCGAGAACCTTTCGCCGAGAGTCTGTACTTTTCTTTGCACAGGCGACTAATACCCATCGAGACAATTCTATCAAACCCTAAGCAAGTTAGTTTGCGTTGTTTTATCACAGAGTTCCCATGGCCACCTCCTGTCTCTATCATCAGATCAGCTCCGTGTTATCATAATATTACATTGTCATCCAATTTACATGTATGCAAAATTCCAGCTCAATTGCAAATCGACAAGTGGGTCAAATTTAGCTTCCAAGATTTGACCCACAGTAAGATACAATCAAAAGCTAAATAAAAGCTTGTAAAAACCGACCCAATCGGAGAGGACCAGAGGCGTTCTCGGCCTGTTTTTGGGTCCCTCGACGAGTGTGTACAGCCGGCATCAGGTTTGGTCTAAAGATCCTAGAGCATCCTCATGTTTATAATATAACTTGGTGGAGTGGTGATAAAAAAAATTAAATGGAAAAAAATACCAGACCAAAAGTTTCCACAGTTAAAGTATAAAATCAAAAAAATACCATTGATTCAAATGATTTTGATATAATTTTTTTTATTAATGCAACATTTCACAATAAAAAGAACAATTGTCTGGGTATTTGTTATTAATTTCAAGCATTACTAATTACACACATCATGGTTTTATTTAGTAAGAAGTGTTTTGAAGGTCGTTTTTAGGGTTCCGTAGCCAAATGGCATAAAACGGAACCCTTATAGTTTCGCCATGTCCGTCTGTCTGTCTGTCTGTCTGTCTGTCTGTCTGTCTGTCTGTCTGTCTGTCTGTCCGAGGCTTTGCTCCGTGGTCGTTAGTGCTAGAAAGCTGAAATTTGGCATGGATATATAAATCAATAAAGCCGACAAAGTCGTACAATAAAATCTAAAAATTTAATTTTTTTTAGGGTACCTCCCCTACACGTAAAGTGGGGGTGAATTTTTTTTTCGCTTCAACCCTAAAGTGTGGGGTATCGTTGGAAAGGTCTTTCAAAACTAATAGGGGTTTTCAAGAAACATTTTTTGATAAAGTGAATATATTCGGAGATAATCGCTCCGAAAGAAAAAAAAAATGTGTCCCCCCCCCTCTAACTTTTGAACCATAGGTCCAAAAAATATGAAAAAAATCGTGGAAGTAGAGCTTAAGAAAGACATTAAATTAAAACTATAGCGGACATGATCAGTTTAGCTGTTTTTGAGTTATCGCAAAAAGTTTTCCCTTCATAGTAAAAAGACTTACTTTCATTAGGTACTGATTATGCAAATTTGCCTATTTGTTTAACTCGGGTGAAAGCTACCGTTTCATCCCTTGGTTAAAAATTTACTATACTTTAAGCTCCAGTTTAGCTTATTGTGACGGAAGAGTAACTACGGAACCCTACACTGAGCGTGGCCCGACATGCTCTTGGCCGGTTATTAACGCTTGTTTCTGACTTTTGCATTACTTCAATGCAATTTGCTCCATATACAAATTTAATCTTCACAAGAAATAAGATTGAGACCATTAGCAAAACTTGTCACCTAGTCTACTTAACCCACCTCTCTATCATACACGATGTCCACAGCCAGGGTGACAGGAACCAACGCGAAGATCATTCCCATGAAGATGGCGCAGACCAGATTTCCCAAGTTGAATTCCTCCGGCTGTTCCGTCTGTTGGAATGGGTGAGCGAACACTTCGATTGGCCTGAAGTTCTCTGGCTGGCCGGAGGTGTGCATCAGGATTCTGGAAGGAACAAGCCTGTTAATGTTGCTTGATTCAAAAACCGCGTAGCTCAGGTAAGAAAACTGCAGTCACGTTTGCCGCATTCATTTTGATAAGGGGGTAGCATAACTACTAAGTTCTAGTCAAAAAATGGGCGAGGGAATAAGTCCAAACGGTAAGGTAACGGTCCAAGAGAAATAAATTAGTCACCTTCCTTAACAACTGACCGAAAGAAAGTAAATCAGGATTCTTGGAGATCAAGGGGACATGTCTTTAGAACCCGTTGCCAAGTTTGCACCAACTTTGATATGACAGAGTATGGAAGTGTAACTAGGTATAAACGTGATGTTTCCTTAAGAGTTTGAAGTTAATGGTCGCACTCTACCACTCAGTCACGGCAACGTTTGTGCAGAATTAAACATGCATTTGAGAGCTAGGGGCATTTAGAATTAAGAAATATGCGATCTGTTAACTCACCTAAATATACTATTGTCGAGCAGATTAATGATGATTGGCAGGCCGTGTGTCAGGGTGGTATTGTAGTAGGCCATTATTTTCCCATACGGGATCACGCTGTCTCTTACGCTGAAAGCTCCGATGTTCTCCATTTTAAGCAAACTTGAGAAGTTGCCATCATAGCCTAAAATTTCAATAGTGGTTTGGAAAATTAAAACAATGTATTTCAAGCAGTGATTTTATATAATATATGTAGGTTAAATGTGAAATATGCATTTAAAAGGGGTTTTCAGTTTTCGACACTTCTTAGTCTTATGACGTCACATACTATGACAGACTATATTTGGTTGCTGTCATTGTCTGATGTCTCCAACAACCTTCGAAATCAGTGATTTTATAAAATCCCACTTACAATCAATCAAAGTGTTTTTTACCTCCAATCGGAGTAGCTCCTAAAACTTCCAACGAACTCCTCAAATCAAGGAGGTCTCTGGTATTGTTTTGCTCGCTGAACAATGCAATTGGAGTCTTATTTTGGTAAGCATAAGGATCCAATTTTAATGGCTGCATCCTGAAGAATACTATCTGTTTCGATTTGATGTAGAGACCGAGAGCGCAAGATACTGAAACAAAGAACTCCAAGTATTTTAAAGTTTTTACCACAGTAAGTACTTAACATTATATATAATTTAAAACCATGCAATTCTATCACGATTACTGACTGTCTAAAGACAACTCTTGAAAATTGTTAGGTTTAACAGTCGGGCTGGGTAGTCTATGGGATATAGCATCAACCGTTGAAATCGAAGAGGCTAGTTCAAATCCAGCCTTCTAGACCCTTATAATTTGTATTTTGTTTAATACAAATTATAAGGGTCCTTATAATTTGTTTGTATGACATAAATATTCTTTTATCCATTAATGAGCAGAGCACTTACTAATAGGCATGAAGATCATGACATAAAGCTTGTACGGATCACGGATCATCCGTACGGTTCGGATGTACACTAATGCGCAGAACGTCCGCCAGCAAGAGGGGTTCGTCTTCACCACGTCACCCAGGGTGTCTACTGAGATTGGAGCTTCGGGAGTGACCTGATAGAAAAATACGGTTTATTACACACAGAAGTACAGTATATAATAGAGACCAAGAGAGGTAGGGCTCGCTAAAGAAAACTGTGACTTCATTCAAGCTGGTTTCGCACGCACACATACTGACTTCAGATTTGAACCATTAATCGCTCAGCTCTCGAGTTGTGAATGTGTGAATGTCGCGCGTAAACAAGAGGAAATCGTCCATTTATGAGATCAGAAGCTTATGTTAGAGACCCTATTTCTGCCATTCCGTCAATGTTTTAACTTAAAAAGAATAATTAGCAAATAAAAGAACCATGACTTCACAAAACACTCAAGATACCATAATTTTATGATCTTCAACTTCAATTCCATATCCATATGCCACCGAAATTTTCCGAAACCGAAACTTTCTGAGACCAAATGAGCAAAGGCATGTTACAAACAAACCTATACTTATAGTTTTGCCTATTTTATTGTCGCGTTAGAATTTTTACGGATGTGTAAATGTGTTGATATATACCTTGACATGTTCTACGCCATGCGTGGTCGAGTGCAAAGCATGCGACGCAGGCGTCGGTAGTGACGTCGCCTTCTGGTTGTCTTTGTCGTTCAGCTCCTGAAACATAATTTTCTGTCAACTTGTGTATTATAGGCGAGCATCACATTATCCCTATTGAAAGATAATATACGTACCCGACTTTATCAACTTGGTTAAGATACAATTTGGGTTCTTCGTCATAGTGAGAGAAATGACGGTATTTTACATACAATGTAACGTGCTAGCACGTTACATTGTTTTTAATAGTAGAAAAGGTAGAAAATCTCAGAAACCCGCGAGTTTGACAGCCGAACTTGATAGCACTGCACGGCTCCGTGTCAAAATTGTGTGTAAAACTTTAAATCGTTAAGCTGAAGATGCTGGTAAAGTTTTATCATCGGCCACCGGAGGGTTTTATTATTTCTTCTTCAGGACCTAATATGTACTTAAGTAAAGTCTGTTAAATCATACTCGTACCTGATAACTCAATGTCTTGCTTTGCAAAGATAAGCTCCTGGATAGCGCACGAGCTCGGACCAGCTTGACTGACGACACTCCTTCCACCGCCTCAATTTCTTCAGCGTTCTCGCCTTCCAAACTTAGGAACACCTCTTCTAGAGTTGTCATGGAGACCCCGTAACTTGTTACTCCTGGAGAAGTGGATATTGAAGAGTTTAAGGATATAATGAAGGAATTGTAGACGTTTTCGTCCCGTCGAAACTCAATTTGGATGCTGTTACAAACTGAACATTCTACCTAACTCTGACATATGTAACATAATATAAAAGGAAAAAATAAAAGACGCTGGTTCGTTTACAGCTCTGGATACTGGAGGCGTCATTATTTCTTTCATATATGATATATCGGTTTATAGTTTAAATAGTAGTGGGGCTACTTGAAATAACATAAATTCAAATATTTCCATAGAAAGTAATTTAATATGTTCTTAATAAGCTCTGAAACAAAATAAAAATTGTTTATTCCAGTTAGCATAGCTTCTATAAATTCTAAATAACTCCTCAAACCAAGTCTCAAATATTGTTTTGCTCTCTGTACCTACAAACCGATTAGGTACTTATTTTTAAAAAGTAAGGATTCCATTTAGGTATATAAACTTACCTAATCTGTTTGTCTTCTCCCGTATCTCCTGCTCGATAGCGAGGAAAAGAGGTGGAAATAGATGAACAGCATAGTGAGGAAGGATGTAGGATAGCTCGCGTCCGTGTCTGCGTGCTTTTTCGGCTCGGGGCACGTGTCCGCGGACCAGCCGCGTTATTTGGTGCTCACGACACGCTCCTAGACAAAAAGTTTTATTTGTGAACTTAAAGAGGTAATGTTTTTTATCATAGAGTTCCTTTCCACTCTTTTTACAACATCAGATAGGGTCGATGATATTATTAAGTGCGTTAAAAGTTACAACTAACATTGCAAGTTGAAAACTACAATAGATGTCGCAACGACATCTACCGGTGGTACTATAAAACAAAATTAGTATACAGCTTTAGTATACATTAGACGTCTTATGTGATTTACAGATATTTTAACTTTTTTACCGGCACGTAGAGTAGGGAACGAAAGATACTTACCATCTAATACTAAAGTGAGGTGGTATCCAATACCGAATTTATTCTTCAGGAACAATGATGTGCCAGCACATCTCACCTGTAATCAAATAGAGTATAAAAAAATCTTCAAAATTCTTTCAAGTTGCGCACGAGTTCCGTTAATTAGAGGCCTGCGAACAGGGTGTGTGCTGCAGCCAGTCATCTGGCGGAAGCGGGACACGATTTCACTTACCTACTTGCCACTTACGTGGGTAATTTGCCACTATCGTAACTATCACAATAAGTTGCTCTCAACCCTTGATAAGATGGCTGGTCATTGACAGATTTAGTACATGTATATTTTCTGCATCATCTAACTTTTCTTGATCTCTATCTCATAAGAGTCATAAGTTAACATGAATGAAACAAAGTTTTGGTCAAAGGTCAGATCAACGTTGAGGACGGTTTTGGCCGATATGAATCACTGCAGTGACAAACAGAATTCAAGCTGCTGCAATTCTGGCCTCCCAAACTTCGACAAAATAAAAGATACCCTGGTACTTAATGCCTTGCGAGTGTTATCTGTGACTGACCCTTAGCTACTCACCCTGCCTTTACTAATGACCGCCTTCCGGTCCCCCAATATGTCCGCTTCGTCCATAAAGTGCGTGGTCAAGAGGAGAACCTTCCCCTTTTTGGCCCGCTGCAAGATCCGCCATGTTTGTCTACGAGACACAGGGTCCACGCCTGCTGTTGGTTCGTCCAGGATTATTATCTGAGAAATATAATCATTATATTATTATGGTAAAACAGAAAAAATCTTTTGACTTAACCCTTTTAATAGGATCATATTTGTATGTTCAGAAAACTAGAGTACAAACACGAAATGGGATTCAGAACCTATTCTGATCTCGAGAAGATACTCCTGCCAATTGACTTTCCGATGTTCCATTGTTTCCTACTATCATCATCTTGCTGGGCCTTTGTCCCATGTACTTGGGGTCGGCCTTCCCTGTTCTTCTCTTCCATTCTGCACCATTGAGTGCAAGGTCAGCGTCTATATTGAGATCTTTCAGGTCTCACTGAACCGTCGTCAGCCAGGTGGTAGCAGGCCGTCTTCCACTTCTTCGTCGTCCATTGTTTCCTACTACTTACAAGTAAATACGGTTTTTTTAAAGAGCATGTCTTTTGTTGGAATGAGCTTTCTAATTTTGTCTAGCTCCAGGAGTTAAAAACAAATCTGATACCCACTTATCTAAAATAGCCTTTATCTGAACATGTCAGGCTAGTAAAAAAACTAATTAAGGAGAAATATCCCACAAATATCAACATTACAACTGAAGAAAAACAACATGAGAAAACCTGCATACATCCGCAAAGAAATTCAAAGGCGCATGTGAAGTTCCCAACCCGTATTGGGTCAGCGTGGGGACTATAGCCCAAGTCCTCTGGGCTGAATTATTATATTATTATTATCTCACAACTCTCGGTCTCGTAACTCGGACGCTCTAAATTTACTTGTCGCCCCGTGGAGCAAGATATGGTATGCTGGATGTGAAAAAGTAGCTGAACATGTAAAGTGTCGAATTACCTTGGGATCCCCTATGCAAGCTATGGCGATGCTAAGCTTTCTCTTCTGTCCCCCAGAGAGGTGTTTGGAGAACACGTTGGCCTGGTCTGAGAGACCAACGTCTCCCATCGCTTTGCTGATCTCCTCGTTGTGACGCTTGCGTGGTATACCCTGGAAGAATAAAAAAAAATTAAATGCGGTTGCCATTTCCGTCAGTAAATGAGGTAACGAATTTGCAGGTACTTTTGTTTGTCTTTTTATATGGATTCTTTTCTTTTCTTGATGGATTAAACGAGCGTCTAAGGATGACTAACGCTAGACCGGGCCGGGCCCTGGTCGAGGCATCTGACACTTCAGTGTTCTATAGAAAACATCACGTGATCACCGATCACCCTTCATAGAAAACGAAGTGTCGGAAACCTCTCCTCGGACCCGGACCGTTCCAACGGGACTCATCTTTTATTCCGAATGGCGGGCCTAGTAATCTGAAAAAAGTACAATGAATTTGCCAAATACGTATCTATGAAATTTATTAAACCTAATTAATTAAAAGTTCATAATAACCCAGGTAGTCCATTCTCTACACTGCAGTTATCTAGACATGCAGTGACTCCAAATCACTTTGAGGGCTCACCTTAACGGCAGCGAAAAATTGGAGATGTTCCCGTACTGTGAGCAGATCAAACAGGACATCCTGCTGCGGACACACGCCAATCATCTGCCGGATCTCGTGCATGTCATTGGGGTCCCTGAAAACGTCATCGAATGTTAGTCTGCTATTATTTTAAAAATCAGAAGTGCTAGAAAATTCTTAAAATGTCTTTTACATTTGGAGAAAATTCCGTAACAAAAATCTTCTTTTGTACTTTTCCAAAAAATTGCAAACTTAAAAATGGTTTGTGTGGGCATCATGTATAGATACCGCATGATGCTTTGCCAACAACTACTACATTGTCTAGTCGTCAATTTAGTACCGATACTTAATTGTGAAGTTCTTAACTGGGGGCTTATACAACATGCAATACAATCCAAACAGCCGAGGTCAGGTAAACAGTGTAGATTTCTTAGGCCCATTGTCTTCCAAAACTACTTTTCTGTTCACTTGCTGTTGCCTTTGTAGCTTTACAATCTTAATAGCCTGATAAATACACCTTGCTTTAACATTTCATAATTAAGAGGTAGTAAAAACTCGTGAGCAAACCTTGGTTCTGCTATATAGAGCAAAAAAATACATTCTCGAAAAAATGCAAAATACCTATAACTAAAACTTTGCTCAGGATCCTTATCACACAGGCAAGAGATTAAACAGAGGTTGGACCGGCAGTCCAAAGATGTGGGTTCGAGTCCCACGTGGCCAGAGTTGATCATCGTTGATTTTTTCATTGTGTTTGACATCTGTATACAATTTGTAGGTTAAAACCAGCTTACCTAACATCCAATCCATACACATACGCCGTCCCAGCAGTCGGAGCTGTCAGTCCCGTCAAGATATTAAACAGCGTAGACTTCCCCGCGCCGTTATGCCCCAGCACCGCCGTGATCTGTCCCTCGTAGATGCTCAGCTCTATGTTGTCGATGGCCTTGATCTCTGGTCTGCGGCAGTGACGGAAGGACTTCTGGAGGCCAACGATGCGAATGGCTTCTTTGTCTTGGAGTTCTCTGTTGAAAACAGTTGTCTTAATTTTAGTTGAATTTAGGTTCTTTTTAGTCGTTTTTTCATGTGCCACTGACAATATGCAGCTCTATATTCTACATATTCGGAATATATTTGAACTAAGATACCAGCTTGAGTCGAAAATCCGGGGGTTGCGAGCTATATGCGACTATTTGAAATTGCGGTCTTTGTTTCGCAGGTTTCAGCGTAAAAGCCTTTGTTTCTTGGCGGTCATCTCCCGGCTTAATGGCACGAGTTAAAGTAACAATGTCTTTAAACAGCGATGTATTAAGGTTCAAATTTATGTAACAGTTTATTCGAAGCTCAATCAGCCACGCGTGTGGCAAAAACAACAGAGCATTATTTCTGGAGATAACGAAACTTGTTATCTCCGAATGGGCTGTTTCATGAATTTGAACCATATAAACAAGATGGTAAAATTGAGTTTTAAACGGCTTTGTTCCCGTTTACTTATAACGGCGTTTTCAGCAGTAGCAGAAGTACTCGCTGCATAAAGGAAACAATACCTTTTGTTTAACAGATTCCCTAGTCAGAGAGAAAAAGTTTCATAAAATTCATACTATAACTTGAGACTTACCTAGGCACAGGCTCAATATCCTTATTATGTAGCGTGTCGCCGTTAGAGTGGAAGTGCACGGCGGACACTCGCCCACGCCTACTGCCGAGCCAGTAGGAGGGTAGCAAGCAGAACCAAGGTTTCTGCTTTATACCGTATTCACCTAGAAAGGAGGCGTTGTGTTAGCATAGTCATAGACAATTGCATTAAACATTAATATTAGAATTAGATAATATATACAACAAGACATTATGTTCACAAGGGAGGAGGATGGAGGAGGAGGAGTTGAGTGAGAATGACATATACAGAAAGAATATGAAGCTGAAAAGAAGAGTTATAGATGGGGACATACGAAACATCAAAGAAGTACTTACGGACGCTATTCTTTTGATATTTCTGAGAATGCCAGGTTAGCAAGTTGCGGATTAAAACCTTTCTGGTGAAGTCAAGCCATTACATCAAATATCAGCTTCCTAGCATTTTCAGAAGTATAAATTAGTAAAGTTAAAAGGATGCCTTGTACGAAAGAAAAAGTTACCAAGCCTTCCAGCAGATGTATTAAAAGACCGGACGTAGAAGCATCTGACCATTATGTTGACACTGCCGAATGGCACTACAGGACCGCTCCAGAGAGTAGGTACTTACATTCCACCAGAGAGTCGGAAACGTTACTTATGCGAAAGCGAATGGTGGGAAATAGCAATCAGCTGAACCTAGCAGGAAGGCGCTAAAATAGCCTGTAAGAAAAAACTTGAAATACTGGACTTACTGGGCATCACTGCATCCAGCCAATAAGCTATGAGGGCGTAGAGCACAGTGTCCACCGCCATCATGATGAGACTGCCGCCAAATGGCACCCCAGGTCCGCTCCAGAGACTGTCCCATGTCACGCCCTGTCCTTGCATGTCTAGTACTAGCGCCTGAAATTTACAAATATTACTCCATGAGTATCTAGGTCATCGTCAGACGTTCTCAATGCTGAGGATCGTGGTCTTGTGGAGCCAAAGAAAGCTCAACTAAATCTTGATCATGTAAATCCTATTTTGCTCTCTCGGCCATTCAATTATCTTTTCACTATCTTTCCAATAAGTAGATATACTTCATTAAAGGGACGAAGCTATATTTATAAAGGAACCTCTGCTTTAGTGCATTTTTGTATCATCATTAATCGCAAAGCAAAAGGTCACTCATCATATTCTCTGTTTGCGAGTCATTATAGGACACAAGTAGACCTACTCTAGCCACCTGGATAGAGGGAAACACAGTTCAATAGTCTGAACACTCACCTTATCCATAGCCAGTGCGTAAGCGCTGGAGCTGATGAGGGAGACGAACCAGAAGGCGAGGGAGTCGGCGTTTTGCACAAACACTTGGATGAAGTAGAGGCCGCTCATCAGGTTCACTGCGAAGCTACCCAGAATACCGGCCGTCTAAGTACAAAAAAGATAACATTATTGTTTTATCCTAGAATTTATTACATATCACACCACTTGCTTATAGTATAGTTATACACTACTACTAGGCAGAAGCCGCAGAAGCCTCCTCTAATTTTACAAGAGGGTTTCAGATGTAGACTCCACGACGAACGCTCAATGGAATCCGGCCCTTGACACCTTTTTCTTTCTACCAATGCAGACGAGGTATTTTAAGGATCAACTAAAAACCAGTACATAAGGTCCCAAGTTCATTTGTAAGCCTTTTATCGATAATCTCGAGATCTCATATCGATTTTTGAAATAAATAGCTACAAAATATCATTGATAAAACTTTTGATAAACATGTGTACTTCACGTGTACTCACCCTAGCCTTATCGAAGAATGGCGTGAGCATGAATGCGAAGGTGATAATCGTGAATCCGAACAGCAGCATCAGAAGAAAGATTAGGATGTACGACGAATGTTGGAACACCTGAAAAAAACACATGAAATAATAAGAATATGACATATTTCAACATTAAATATCGCAATAACCTTAATTCTTACAAGTAGTCAAATTACCTTTAGAGCAAATAGCAGAACAGTGCTGAAGACTGATAAGATGGTTACGAAGACAGCGTAGATCAAGAACCATGAGGCCCTGGAATATACAAAAAAGCTTTAAAGTGAATCAAACATTCCTCTCTGTATCTAATTTATTATATGCTCGTATTTCTAATTGATAAAGTCTTGACCCTAGTCATGTTAGACCTGGATGAGTAAATAATACGTCCTCCTTTTTTTACATCACTTTATCTTTCTGTGTTTGACTTCAGTAACTATACCAAGTTATATCTCATATGCGCAATCTTCATTGCAGCTTTTCAGACCATTGGTGAATACTAGAGGAAAGGAGCGATGATTTTCGGCCTTAACATTTTTACAGAAAAATTTACCAGTAAACAGAATCCTTCAGCCCCATAATCCTCATTCCCTCCCTGATCTTCTTCTCCTTCTCTCCCACCACAAACATGAGCAGGTACGTGATGAACTGGCTGAGGGTCATCACCATGTACATGGGCATGATGACGCGGAAGATGACCAGCCAGTCGCCGGTGTGCTGGCGTTTGGGGAACTGGGTCAGGTCTACGCGGGGTGGGGGGAAGGGAGTGCCGGTGTCCAACTGAAAAATGATAAAAGTGGATAAGTAGTGAAATTCGACAACCTAAGTCTAACGTATTTCATTATCATGACGTGGACATCCATATACAATTCTATGATATTATAGAATAGGTATGTATGATACACAAACATGAGAGTATTCATAGGAATGGGATCACAGTTGATGATAAAGTCTAATTGAGTTGCTGAAGACAGATTTTTATTAGAAAAACATCTACTACCCCGATTGCATGCCTAAAACCTGGAATCAGTTAAAAATAAAGACAGGTACCTATGATTGACCATATACAAACTTCAACATTTTGACTCATCATAATGATTCATTAAAAGTAGTCATTGTGATTGCGATGTGTAATAATACTAAAAACTGTATTTTGTTCAAATGTTCAGAAATCTAAAATTCGTGTTACTTTCACCGTGGAAAAACAAAGGAGTAAAAGAATTACCTTAATCTTCGTAAAATCGATCAAAGTCTGCAGCGCCAAGAACCCGGAATAGTAATACTGCAACACCGGACACGTATCCTCGCTATGCATCTCCGACAGCGGTATCAGCTGCCCTCCGCGCGACCAGTCGGATGACCAGTCGCCTTTCGGAGGAGCCTCGCGGCAGAACGCGTCGGATGTGTAGAGGGTTCTTGTTGAAGGGGTCCCGAAGTTTGAGGGGTTTGTGCGGATCGTGTATCTGGAGAAAAAGCATTATATGTCGTTAAAACTTAGCTCGTGCTACCGCTGCATGGTGTGAACACAACGCACGGGACAAATGTAAACTCTTTCATACTTAAAACTCCTCTGACGGCAATTTAGCTGCATAAGAATTGGTAGCAGCGGAACCTGAAGGCGTTTATACAATGTCACTGCTCCCTGTGCTCCCTTTCTAAACATGTGCAGAGGCGTAAAGTTAAAGCAAATAATTACTTTTTCTGGCGCGAAAGAATGACTTGAAAAGAAATTTATGTTGATTTACATATGTATTGTAAAGTTATTTGAGTTATTTCATGTTGATATCAGTAAATAAATAAAAACCGGCCAAGTGCGATTCGAACTCGCACAGGAAGGGTTCGGTACCATTATCTATAAAAACGGTCACCCATCCAAGTACTGGCCCCGCCCGACGTTGCTTAACTTCGGTGATTGGATGAGAACCTCGAGATTGGAAATAAATATTTATTTTATTCCGTTTTTAGTATTTGTTGTTATAGCGGCAACAGAAATACATAATCTGTAGAAATTTCAACTGGCTGACTTTCACGGTTCATGAGATACAGCCTGGTGACGGACGGACGGATGGACGGACAGCGGAGTCTCAGTAATAGGCTCCCGTTTGACCTTTTGGGTACGGAACCCTAATAAGTACTTCTGGCATCAGTGTTAAGATTTGTTTATTAGATGGATTGGATATCCTCTTTGCTTAGAACTACTAAAATCTGTGACCAAAGACAACGTAGTGCAGGTGATAGATTTGTCGTGCGGTCAGTATTGCGGTCCGAATGCATTACTACGCCAAATACGTTAAAAATTAAAATCACCATAATTATTACGTGCAATCTGGATTGTCATTCGTTTTATTAAGGAAATTGACGATAACATCGACGGCGCCCAGGCCGCACCAGTAACGTCACAGTAGTACAGCTGAGGTTGAATCCAAACATCACCTTTAGAGTATCTTGTTAATTCTAATTGTAAGATGGCAGTAAAATCTCCAGCGAGGTCAAACAGGAAAGAAAAGATTTTTTTAGCAGTGATGGGAAGCTTACCTAAGTGTTTCCCCGAAGCTAGTTGGATCCGTATGGAATATGACTGCGATGGGGAAGTTTTTGGCGTCGCTGTGGTAGGCGTCATTCAGCTCGGTAGTGTTATTGTAGCGCACCCATCGGATTGGCTGCTGATGGGACTCTAGCAGCATTTCATTTAACTCTTCGAGGAAAGCCTGTAACACGAACAACATTATTTGGATTAAATTTTTTAACGATATTTAGAACTGCTGGAAGTTTGGATTGAGTTAATCTAAAAATCAGTGACAATAATAATGTACAATTTCTCCCTATTCTTTAACTTATGTAATATTTTCCAAGAAAAAACACAAGAGACCTGTTTATGCTCAAGTTTCTGATTTACGCCACAAGATGGCAGAACCTACAACGCGCATGGTCGCGATACTCAAGTTGCATAGGTAAAATAAATAATTTCTTGACTATTTTTCATCAATCTGTCGTCATGCATTGCGATACTATCGCATCATGTATATACATATAAATGATAATTGGTAAACCTTGCAGCGAAATAAAGTTGATTACGAGTATTAGTTAAAAGTGTTGACTGTTTGCTTTTTTTTATACCACGTCGGTGGAAAACAAGCATACGGCTCGCCTGGTGTATTGCTTACCACAGTCCCATTATCGTTAAGCCAATCAGCAACAACAGCGACGGAGTGGTTCGCCGGGAAAGCGTCATAGTGCACCCGGACCGTCCGACCCGGCTTGGTGACTTCAGGAAAGTTGGGGTTCGGTACCAGCATCTTCAGGAATATTAGGACGCCCAGTGAGTATAGTGGCACTAGCACCTCCTGTGAATGAAGATATGAGTAGAGTAGTAAATTGAGGCATGTACTTTATTTTCAATCAAATTGAATATTCTTCAGGATCCATTTCTGTTTTGTGTAGAGTGAGATTATTTATTGCTTATCAAAATCAACTACCAGTGGAGTTAGTATTCTAAATATGTATAGCGTTTCAGCACTAGTACTAGCAACATGATCAACACAGCGTGAGTGCATGTGAGCAGGAAAAAAAAGAACAATGAATATCCCTTTATTTTCGGCAATTTGACGCAACCACCAGGATTCAGAACAATTAAAAATCATAACCGTGTTTTAGCTTGAACTTTTGCCATTATAAGCGATCTTCTTCAGTGGTTAGAGACCTACACTTACAGCTAAGATCTTCCTAGTGTCTTCTACGATCTATGTACTGATGTAAAAAAAAAACTTAAAAAAAAAGAAATAAACAGTTCAAATTTGATTTTTTTTTCTTTAGTAGCAGGTTTCAGACTATATAAGTAAATAATCATTTACTAACTAACGACGTCATCGTTGCCTGCATCTTTAATCTAACAAGGACAGCATACAATTGGTGCCGTGACCACTGACCAGAATTTACATCTATCGAAGTATTCAGATGTCTTATTTATATTTCAGCTCGGATTTTGCTCAGTATTAGAAAGAAACTTACAGCCAAGGTCTTCCTCGTGTCCCTTTTCTTTAGGAGCAGGTTCCGCACGGTGGTGGCCCAGAGCTGCGGCCAGAAGCGCGCAGGCGGCCGCGAGCCCATGCTCCCGCGCAGCCGGCTGCCCGCCGCCACGCAGTCGGGCGTACCGGCGCCTTTTTCGCATTTTCTGTAACAAGTGTTTCCGTCATTGTCATGATCAGTGACATTTCAGACTATACTCATAATTACGACAGTCTGGGGCCCATTTCTCGAACGGCATTAGACTAATATGATTAGTCCACAAACTGTCAAATCGTATGGGTTTCAATTACAACACACTAATAATATTAGGTTAGGGTCCGAACTGTTCGGAAAGAGAAGAGTCGTGATATATATTAAGCCCCATAACAATATCCTGTAGGCTGTAGAGGTTACAATACAATACAAATCCTCTATATTACATAACCTCATAATAAATGTACGAGGAAACACAATACATAAAAACAAACGAAAACCATAGTCGGCCTTATCGCTTAAAAGCGATCTCTTCCAGACAACTTTTTGGCCAAATCGAGATGAGTATTTTTATCGAATTAGAAGGATTTCAAGTCTGTGGAATTTATAAATATAAATATATACTTATTATTATATTTATCGCCATCATAACTCCGTTAATTTTAATCCGATTTGTAGTGTTCTTTTAACACGTTGAACGCCATGGGGGGCACCGGCGACCTCACGAAGTCAACTGCAACACGCCATGGGGGGCACCGGTGACCTCGTGTTAAACCTGTTTTTAAGACGCTATCCTGCGCCGCGTGTAGCAGTTATAAGCAATGCGTTGTATGCAAGGGACCGGCATGGCGCTCGTTAGTAAAACGGTGGCTTGGGACGTGGGTGCAGTTAGTGACATAGTAGATTTGTTGAAAAAATGAAAAAAACAAGGCATTTTTTTCAAATCACAGCTTTAATTCTATAATTTATATAATTAAGTATTTGCAATAATTATATAATTAATAGAAATTAATTTCAATTATCTGGAGATACACGACAATTATCAAAAAATTAGAAAAAATAAATTTCCCAATGCAGACACACACCTGATACATGCATTCCACAAAAAAACATCATAAAAACCCAAAATTAACAAAAATAAACAAAAACGGCGTATCTTCTTGAACCAGTAGCAGGAATTGCCAAACCAAGCTATTGTCACACAATGCCAAAGCAGTTAAATTTTATATTATAAGCATATTTTAGCGGGTGCGAATGTGACAGTGTAATGACCGGCACAGTGACCGGCGTGGCCGGCGGGGGGACCGGCGTGGCGTCATGGTAACGGTTTTTGAAATATGAACTTCACAGCGCCACGGGGGTCATCGGTGACCGCGAGTTTTCTTTTTTTAATAACTTTTTAACTAAACCTCCAATAACAAAATAAAATATATATCTATATACATATCAAAGTAATAATTGAATTTACATCAAGTTTTTTTTAAAGAAAAAATGAATATTTTGGTCTGGCGTTTAACGTGTTAAAAGGTAAACTTTGAAATAAATCCCGTCCGTATACTAAATTGGAGATTTATTGTTAACGAAACTAAGACTGAACTATTAGATAAATTGATTTTTCTATTAGACTAAACTTCTTAAAAGGGCAAAAAGGGTGACCTGGGTGACTTTAAACAAAGGCATACTAGAAATCAATTTGCTAAGGGAAAAATAGGGGAAGAAAACTAGGTAAGGTGTATTTAGATAATTTCAAATACATAAGATATAATATGATGAAATGAATTACCTATAGATAATTTTAAATGTTGGTCGAAATTTTAAGGACTAGATAGCGCTCTTCCAGATTCTAGAATTATACAAAACCATTGAGGTACGAGTATTGTACTAGAGTCGGCATCTCCAACAAAATGAGACCACACCTCATTGAAGTGCCGGCACTTCATTGCGTTTAGTACGTGTCCCACTACTGGCGAGATGTCACACATGAAAAAAAATAAAAAAAAATAATAAATAATTTAAATGCCTTTTTGCGTCATGAAAATGTATTCTAATAATATCTAGAAACATAATAAAAGCAATATAATAACAATCCAGTGCGATTTTTTTTTTTTAAGCTTGTTTAGATTATTACAGAAAAGGTTGGCAACTTCTGAAAACGGTGAAGACCAGCATATGACGATATTAGCCTCCAAACTTTTGACGGACTTCGACACTACTACATTTTGAGCTTAGTTTTTTTCCACCAGAAATATCTTCGTGAAATAACCAGTTTAAGGTTATTGTAATATAATATTCATATAAATACATTAATAAAGAATAGACTTACCTGTATCGATCTTAAAAACACTTCAGTTTAATCACTTAAAATTTTTTTTTACGACAGCGTGTTGTACTCCCAATAAGAGTTGCCAACCTGACTAAACTTGAAAGGCTGGTTTTTCTCTTCATGCTAGAGGTAGCGCCATCTGTGTAAATTTATAAGAACTAGAACTGTTTTATCATTACGTAAATTGTGTTGCCATCCTCGTAGCTGTACAGAATTTGCTGTAATTCTTGCTAGACGGCCTTCGCCGGCAGACGGTCTTCGCCGAGTTGACCTTAAGTCTTTTTACTATGAAGGGGAAACTTTTTGCGATAACTCAAAAACAGCTAAACTGATCATGTCTGCTATAGTTTTCATTTAATGTCTTTCTTAAGCTCTACTTCAACGATTTTTTTCATATTTTTTGGACCTATGGTTCAAAAGTTAGAGGGGAGGGGATACATTTTTTTTTCTTTCGGAGCGATTATCTCAGAATATATTCACTTTATCAAAAAATGTTTGTTTAAGACCCCTATTAGTTTTTAAAGACCTTTCCAACGATACCCCACACTGTAGGGTTGAAGCAAAAAAAAAAAAATCTCCCCCAATTTACGTGTAGGGGAGGTACCCTAAAAAAATTAAATTTTTAGGTTTTATTGTACGACTTTGTCGGCTTTATTCATTTATATATCCATGCCGAATTTCAGCTTTCTAGCACTAACGACCACGGAGCTAAGCCTTGGACAGACAGACAGACAGACGGACATGGCGAAACTATAAGGGTTCCTAGTTGACTACGGAACCCTAAAAATAAGGAACCTACGTACCTAGTACATGTAACAACGAGGATGTAGAATAAATATAATTACCGAGTCCCTCGATAAATCTCATTGTTCCTATTCGCTTTTTATTATGTTTAAATTATTCAATATTACTGAACTAGTAAAATAAGAAATTACGAACGTCAATTGCGGGGCGCAATCCCGTTGCAATCGTAAAACAGCTGTATTTTGTATTCCCTACGTGCCTCGGCCACAATATAAGTAGATACACTATCTTAACCATAAATAAATGCCTTATTTTTTTTTTTCGCCTAATTTTGTGTTCCGCTGCTGGGCAAAGGTCTTCCTTCATGTTCATTTCCTCAACTCGGCCCTGTCGTTTGTATTTTCCCACCAATCCGGGTAGAATGCATCCTATATATATTTATTTTATTATATAAGAGGCAAACGAGCAGACGAATCGTCTGATGGTAAACGATTACCGCCGCCCATGAACACATGCAACACAAGGGGGATTGTAAGTGCGTTGCCGGCCTTTGAGATAGGAGATTTCTTGAAGATATGAAAGGGCCAAGTCGTCCCGCCATCTCCTTAAAATTATCGATTTTAATAGTAATGTTAATATTAGGTTACATAATTGAGGTATTATGGTAATTTACAAGTTGGTATTAATTTTATAAGTAATCCGATTAAACTTATTTCTAGAAGTAACAGTCAACTCGTAACATTCAAAAATATTTAAAAAATATACTACTTATTTTGAAACGTCAGTTTAAACCTCGCTCGCTTTTAACTCGCGGTGGTACGCCATTTTCTTTGGCACATAGATCACATTTCGCAGATATAACACGAAGGTACTAATGACAATTTACCTTATTGTTTGTAGAATATATACACAAAAATGATATATATATTGATTGTTATCTTGTAATTTTTTGAGTGTTTTTATTATATTTAAAGAATATACAAGGTGCCCGTGAGCATTGCGAGACATTTTAACTAAGCATTCCTGGTAATATTTAGAAACTAAAATGTCATATAAAATTTTCTGGATTAGGCCTAGTTTTAGAGATAATTAAATGTTTTTCGAAATCATTCTTTTTTGGCCATAAGTCGGTACAAAACACATTTTTGACTGCGGTATTGCCACTTTGAGGTCTAGTCTGGACATACCTATTGCTTGATATCGAAAAATTAAAAAAATGTATTCTAGAGGCTACGCCCGAAATAAAAAAAAGTTTTTAGTTAATTTTTAGGTTATGTGTTTATCAATAAAAAATACGTTTTATTTTATACTAAGATCAATAATTCTAATTATCTTAGTAATTAGACTTGGCTCTAATGTTATCACTTACACAAAAATAAAGACTACTTCCCGCAATACTAAAACTAGCATTTTCTGCACATGTATTTGTGCGACGAGCACAGGTGTTTGCTCCTGAGTCATGGATGTTTTCTACGTATTTAAGTATTTGTATATTATATATATCGTTGTCTGAGTACCCACAACACAAGCTTTCTTGAGCTTACCGTAGGACTTAGTCAATTTGTGTAAAAATGTCCTATAATATTTATTTATTGCGTGTGAATACGATAACCTAGTAATTTATCGCATACATGCAGTTTAACTTTTATATTAATTGCCATTAATGTGTGTTTTTGAACCCTACCTTTATTAAGAGTGATTATTAGGGCGCCCTATTGAGTGAGTGAGCCCCCCTGGCGCCATTGTCATGCATTATAACTGGGGCTATATTCTCGCGCGGGCAGAATAATTGAAATTAGATTGATAATTTTTATATTTCGATTTTATGTTTAATAGGTTATTTTTATTTATTTTATTTTATTTATTTGTTTGTATATCCGTAAGTACTGTTTCTAATTAGCCTTGTAGGTATATTGAAAATGGTATGAATAAGAAAAGTGAGTTTTTAAGCGTGATTATACATTTTTTGTGAGTCTATTTTGTGAGTTACTTAACTCTTTATTGACTAGACAAGGTTTAAATGCTAAAATAAAAGATATACAAAATAAATAAAAGGTGTCATATTTTACATATACTCTGGCAAAGCCACTTTGTCAGCAGAAAAAGGCGGTAAATTAAAAAAACTTTTTCTACTGACAAGTTGGGTGTGTTAGAGTATAAATATATTTAAATGCATTTTCTGTTGTTTACATGTAATATTTTAAGAATATAATTATAAATAAATGAGTCTGAATATGAGTATATAGCTCTGTAACCAGTCAGTAGTAATGAAATTCAACAAAAACTGAATTTAAAAAATGCGTACTTTACTTCGATATTGCTCAGGTACCCGATGTTATCAGAGACACAGAAAGAATAAATTACATATTAGTAGCTATCAATATTGTATTTCAAGCTCTTAAGTAGTTCCGGTGAAGTAACTTTGGGAAAACAAAGTTCCGATAGTTCCCGGTATTATATGACACACGTTCACATTTATACCAGAAAGTTCGGAAACTCGTTAGCACGAGTCTAATAGTTTCGAAATTTATGATGCGTTTCCGTGCTTGAACTGAAGGTCGCTCCGTCGTACTATTACTAATTTAAAAAAAAAAGTAGTTGTGTTACAAAATAGTAAAACTGACTTATTTCATTTAAAAAAATGTAAACTGGTTTGTACTAATAAAAATATTGAATACTTATTACCTATGCTATGAATAAAATGGATATTGCAGAATTGAGTCCCTGTCATACAATATGCACCGCACCCTCAGGACAGTACTTCCGGAGGGGCCAAGGTGCCAGGGGAAGGTAAAACCTGCTTTATAGGGGAAACGATCGATTTGATTTGTAATATTACTTAACTGAATATACAACTGACTTTAAGAACTTTGAAAGTAGATTTCGTTTTTATTGCGTGGGTTTGCGTGACCGTTCTAAAACAGTACGTTTTCCTTTGCTCTGATTTTTTTGTGATAAAAAAAACGTTATCAGTTTGTTTAATTAAAACAAGAAATATTATATTGCTAAGTATAACGGGTTAGCACTGATTGACTAGCACGTTATTTTCTCGCGGATTAGCAAAGTAATATTTCTTGTTTTAATAAGTATGGATTTCCGCAAAGTAACGCCTGATTCTATTAATTATTTGTCAGTTTGTTTATTAACAGTTATTTTATCGTTACGTACAAACAAATAAATAGTTCGTACACCTATTTAGCACGTATCCAATTAGTGTAATTACATTATCGAGATTTGTTACCAATCATACTGTATCTACAATTTCTACATCAGTAGGTATCGGCAGGGGACTAGATGACAGGTGAATTTTTAAATACACAGCGGCAAAAGTACTAATCGCAAAGAGAGTATCGAATGAATGAATGAGTAAAATTAAGCTAAACATAAATAAACCTTGAAGAAACTTCACATGGATGATAAATCATTGGATGACCCGAAAATATATTTTTATTAATTATAATTGCGGTTACTCTTTGATATTGTACTCAAAGAGTAACCGCAATTATACTATATAAGTAGAAACAATGTGAACATTCCTTTAACTTTAGAAACAGTAGAAATAGTTCATTTCAATACATTATGAAACATCTAGTAACTAATAACTTCTGAGAAAGTTTCTTTTTCATCTCTGAATCATAAAGGAAGTGAGCAATAAAAGAAATACTTGCGTTTCTGGAATTGTTGAAGTTGGCAAAGTATTCTAGAGCGGGCTCACTCATTGGAATTCTGTTTAGGCTATTTACCATGATCAAATGACCTCGTTCAACGAATTAGTCTTGCAATACAGCGAGGAAATGCTGCCAGCATCTACGGCACCATGCCGCAGGGGGATATTTTTTATTTTAAGTTTATTATTATTTATTTTTAGACTAAGGTTTTAAGTTTTGCAGATTAGTTATATAATTGAATTTGTATACATTGAAAAATCGTTAAATTTGATATTAAATGGATTTCAAAGTCACCCAAGGGTCTCGACGCCAAAATGTATGAAATTGTATTCGGCTGAGACCCCTATATTTGGTCATTTTTAGGGTTCCGTGGCCAAATGGCAAAAAACGGAACCCTTATAGATTCGTCATGTCCGTCTGTCTGTCCGATTATGTCACAGCCACTTTTTTCCGAAACTATAAGAGCTATACTGTTCAAACTTGGTAAGTAGATGTATTCTATGAACCGCATTAAGATTTTTACACAAAAATAGAAAAAAAAAAAACAATAAATTTTGGGGGTTCCCCATACTTAGAACTGAAACTCAAAAAATCTTTTTTCATCAAACCCATACGTGTTTTTCTGAACTGAATAGTTTGCGCGAGAGACACTTCCAAAGTGGTAAAATGTGAGTCCCCCCCTCCCCCGTTACTTCTAAAATAACAGAATGAAAAATCTAAAAAAAATATGATATACATTACCATGCAAACTTCCACCGAAAATTGATTTGAACGAGATCTATTAGTAAGTAGTTTTTTTTAATACGTCATATATGGTACGGTTCATGGGCGAGTCCGACTCGCACTTGGCCGCTTTTAATATTTCGGCCGGCTCTGCCGCCGCGCCGACCTTAGGAGATATTTTGAAATAATTTAATATATTTTATAATAAATACTACAGCACATTACTACACAAATTGACTAAATCCCACAGTAAGCTCAATGAAGCCTGTGTTGTGGGTACTTAGACAACGATATATATTATATATAAATACTTAAACACATAGAAACACCCATGACTCAGGAACAAATATTCGTGCTTATCACACAAATAAATGCCCTTACCAGGATTTGACCGCGGGACCATCAGCTTCATAGGCAGGGTCACTACCCACTAGGCCAGACCGGTCGTCAAAAATAGTTTAGTCAAATACACAAAAAGTCAAATATACAATTATACATTTCAAAAATCGTACAGAACGGCGATTGAAACTTGATTAACTGAATTAAAGTGAATAATTTACATAGGTTTTTCAGTGGCTAAACGATACATAAGCGATTTTTTATATACTACTTCGGTGGCAAACAAACATACGGCCCAATGCAGAACTAGACAGAATACAGAAACAGAACTAGCTTGTTGTTTTACAAGTACCTAAGTTGGGAAATGGGTTAACAATAGATCTATCTACTCCTAGTATTTAGCCGGCCAAGCCAAACACACAGCGTCGTTAAACTCGTTGGCATTTCATGAGCCACAAAAAACAGAACATAAAAGAAACAAATGGCCAATATTTACCGACCGTTGTACTTTGACATGAATATTTGCTGCATTCGTGAAAAATCGTTTATCTTTTCATTTAATATTCGTTTGTAAAGTCCCAGATTTTTTATTACATTATACATTTATTTAACGACGTTTCGACACAGGTTTGGTCATGGTCGCGGCTAACTGGGGTATAACCGCGAAAATCGAAGTTCGTCAATTGCGGGATTTTTTCTCTGTTACTCTAATTACGTCTTAGTGAGAGTAAAAGAGAAAGGTCCCCGCAATTTGCAAATGATGTCCCAAAATATCAAATCAGAGATTTATGTAACTACCTGACAAAAAGATTTCATAATTCTTAGGTATTCTTTCACATTCTGGCAATACTCATTCAATATTCTGGGGGCCTACCGGGACAATCGAAATTCGCAAATTGCGGGGATCTTTCTCTTTTACTCTCGCTAAGACGTAATTAGAGTGACAGAGAAAAATGCCCGCAATTGACGAACTTCTATTTTCGCGGTAGGCTTCCTGTAGTTGGACTTCCAGTTCGAGCGACATCTTGATAGTTAGCCTCGTGATTCCTTTGTGTTTTTTTCATTAGGTAAATATTGTTTAGGGCCTGTTTCATAATGTCCAAAGTATTGGATAGGTAATTAACTAATAAATTAATTGTCAGATAAAACTTCCTGCATAACTTTGCACTTTATTTATCTACCAGTTAAGCTTATTTGAAGGTTGTGAAACGCCAACGATGACTTTATTCGTCAGATAAGTGGCAAGTTATTGAGGACTTTATCATCATCATTTGAGACAGGCCCTTAAAGTATAACATCGATAGTTTATTATGCAGTAAAGTAATGTGGTAGTGTGCAAAGAATGGAGAATTAATCTTGAAACGCGTTTAACCACCATTTTGGAGTCAACGGCCGGTAGTCCACGAGCTACTTGTAAAGTCCAGCTATCGCTTTACAAGAGCTAGTAAAATCACCGTACACTGTCGTGTACTAACTAGAAAGATGATGATGATGATGATGAGATCAGTATCGTATCGCTGTGACGTTTTCTAAGCATTATTCGAATTAGGCCGTTTAACTAAACAGTCCCGTACTTCATTTGTTTTTATTAAACACACCGTCACCGTTTTCTATCATCGCGATCATAATCTCCGAGGTGAAGGCCACAAAAGCGTCCATTTTTGGCGCGATTCCATTTCCCTATACTGTCTTCATTAGAATAACGGCATATGAATATTACTTATAAAAAAATAATAAGACGTTTTGTTGTTGGTTATATTATCTGTGTTTTAGTGGAAGAAGGACTTATGTGCCACGAAATTTCTATGGTTCTATATTGTTTTGGAATAAAAAGGTTTTTGTTGTAAATCTGGCACACAGCAGCTGATGAGAAATGTCTTTATGACGATGTTTGATGATATATAGCGGTGTTCAGGCCCTTTAGCACATTTATATATATATATATATATATATTTCTACTCGTAGACTGTAATGGTTGAATTAAGATTTTGTTTACCAAACTATAATTGCGGACTTGTCATGTATGGGCTCCCACTCAACTATAAGATTCATTTCGATGCGCTGTAGTAAATTAGAATTATACTCCGCACCCTCGTTGAGCTCTGCCAACCTTAATCACCGGCAGATACACGGCACTATGAGTAGGGTCTAGTACCTATTGAATTTCCATTGTTCAACCCAGCTCATTAGTACCAGTTATCTGTATTAATCTGTCAATCATACTGGTATGGAGTGATTGCGTTGGATACGTGACGAGTTTTCCTGATTGGCTACTTTATGTGCAAGCCCCATGGTGCGAGATATAAAATGATTACCAAGTGTAAATACTCTGACAGAAAAGTAAATAACTATTAAATAAAAAAATATTAAAAAACCCTACGCTGGCTGTCAGGGACTACATAAAGTGGACAAGGAATCAACCACAAAACCCCTTAACTTTGAGTATATATTCATAGGAGATACGCAAAGCTAGTTCCTTTGTATTAACCAGTGTGTCTCTTGTTTCTCCCCGAATACGGCAAAGGTTTAATCTTGTAGTTTTTTTTATGGAGGATAGGCAGGCGCTTGGCCACGATCACACCTGATGATAAGTGATGATGCGGTCTACGGTGGAGCACGCTTACCTATGAGTCACACACATTAACACACATTGGGTATTAACGATCGACTCTTGCATGCATGTGGGTTAAAACTACCGATTTAATAAACGAGGCGTTAATAGATTCTCTCTGCAACCGATTCACATATCTGTCAACGGATGGCGGAAATATTACCACGACTTTCTTTCGGAGATATGCCTGCATATATCTAAAGTTTTTAAAATAAATATTTTTCAGAACTAGTTTTTCTTACACCAGACGGCTTTTAACCGGTTGTTCCTTCCATTGTGCCCGGGTAACCTAGATTCTCTGGGATAAATGCCAACCCCCGCCGCCGGGGAGTCTGCCCTTGCCGCGACATTTTGCCCCGAAAGGACTTTAGTGTAAGTTCTAGTCTAAGATCTAGGCGTTTAGGTCTTTAGTCTTTAAAACATGCATTTGCTTAGACGACGTGTTGTAAATTCAGATTGGAAGCAGACTGAGCTAAATAGGATTTTTTCTGTGCCATTTGTCTGTTCACTCTCTTGGATAAGTACTTATTTAAGGGTGATGCATCGTTAAACAATAAAATCTAAAAATGCCGCGCTTGCTTGCTTGCATGCTTCCCGAAATCCGCGCACATCCCGATACTTCGCACGTAGTGATGTTTTTTGGCGCTAGCTTATTCTATAAAGTCGTGTGCGGCAAAACGGGTTTTACCGTCTAAGGTGAAAATAACAAGAACGAATGGAAAAATAACAACTACAGAATTGAAGTGTGTGTTTAGACTAAATGGAAAATTTAGAGGCTTGTATCGGTCCCGGATATTTGTTTCAAAAGAGGCATCTTTGATACGATTTTCTCTGCTCTAAAAGTTAACCAATTGTGTAAGGTCAACTACAAAAATGAAGTCTATGCCATGAATAACTAGTTCACCAAACAATACATTCATCAGTTTTGTAATTGCTGGAATAAATCAAGATACCTTACGGCAAAATTTACAATGCGTCGTCTCAACTAAGCAGTTAGTCATCAAATAAATCTATGTAATCGGATTATTTATTTATTTTTAATATCGGGCGCATAGAATTTGATCATTTCACGAAATGTCTTTACAGAATTGATAACTTCATGATATGAGTCACGAAACGATTCATGAAATGATTGCCACATCATGACATGTTCAAGATCTGGCTACGACTCCCATACTATTCAACACTATGGTCCCATAGGGAGCGTGCATGAACTGTAGGAGGCAGCACAGGAGCCGTCAGATTTTTGGCGCGAGGCGTAAATGTGATGTTTATTGTTCCGATGTAGCCCACAAGATGGCAGAACCTACTATGCACAAGAAAACACGTGACGTGTACATGTGCATGTTTATGGTTCCGATTCAGGCCACAAGATGGCAGAGCACGGTCCCTATAGTACTGTACTATGTAGTCCTACGTAGTTTTAGTTCCTGAGCAACATTGATAACTATCGCGGTAAAAGATAATATTACGCAGTTAATTCTAGATAGTTAATTATTATTTGCAATTGCACTCAAGAACAATGAAATGTTTAGCAAATATGTCACACGTGTCTGTTTAACGAACTTATCGTCAAATATGTACAGAAAGAATGACAGATAAATGCTCGTGAATGAGATGAATGTTGCTCGGCACGTATGCAACTATGCACATAATAACAAAGTTGCTTGACAGTTTTATTTCAAAAATAATATTCAACGATATACACTAACCCGACTGCTTAGCCAACGTGCCAATCGTTAACGCTCCATAGAGTAGTCAGCTCTCTCTATCACTCTTCCATATTGGTGCGACAATGACTTTTGCGTTTCGTTCGCTACGGAACGTAATAGCACGTAGGCTACACGCTGTGTAGAACACTACACTATCGCTCGTACCACTACAATGCAGTGTTGCCAGGCGTACGATAATTATCGTACACGTACGATAATTTGGGCTCCAAAGAGCATTATCGTACGCAAATGTACGATGCCACTCAAAAAGTCGAGTTTTAGAACCAAAATACGATATAGTTTCCTTCAGAAATAGGCTACAATCAGCACCTTTTTTGATTTTTGCACAATTTAGACGAAAATTGCGTTTTCTTTGAGTTGGACATGTAGGAGTATTTTGCATAAAATTTTTGGAGTAGTGCCTTTTTTATAGGCGTACGATTTTTTTTTTCATCGGTACGATAATTTGGACAATTTATTTATTTATTTCAAACATATTTCCATAACATTACAGTCGCAACCAATACGTCATGAAATTATATAAATTAACAGCGTAAAACTACACAACAACAGTTGAGGGCTTAGCATCCATCATCTCACAGAATCTCAGGCATTCCCTTCTCACAGCCGCCCATCGCCACGCAATCAAGTCGCACTCCGGTGCTAATGTCAAGAGCGCATTCAATTGTGAGAGAGAGCGAATCGTGTCTTAATCATTCTTCGAAGCGGGCCGCAAGTCAGGTTATATTCTCGTACATGTCGGGCTGGGACGTAAATGTGCGTCATCCTTTAGTGTGTAACACCAATGTTCTCCGAATTAAAGGCTCATCGCGTATAATCGGCTCAACCCTCGTCACGTGTCGAGCTCGTCATCGAACTAGACGGCTTCCTAATCGGACACGAGCACTTTACATTTGAAGAGTTTGGGGAATTATAAGTACATTTCTTTACATTTGTTTTTGGACATTTTTTAAAGTTTACATGCTATTTAGGAAACCAGAATTGATCCTATAAGTAATTTAAAATTGTCTAAGGTTATTTTAATAACAGTAGCGGACACTGGGGCGACATGGCCACCAAAAATAAGGACAGAGATACCTAAATATAGTTTATTTTCCAAGTAGACATTACAATGTGCGTATGAACATTAAATATCCTAAATTTTATGAGGGTATCCCAATATGGGACCGACAAGAAAGAAAGAAAATTAAATCATAAAACCATAATTACCAATAAATGCAAAAATAACTGTCCCAAAAGGAACCAATCATTACAATATTTTGATTTTTAAATTTTATACAACTTTTTAATTTAGGGATTTTAGGGGGCAAAGTCTCCCCAGTCTGTGCACTTTGAATTCAAAAATTCAAAACTCTTATTACACTTATATCCACAGATAATTGTCCTAACTGGCCTAGTGGGTAGTGACCCTGCCTACGAAGCCGATGGTCCCGGGTTCAAATTCATATTTATTTATTTATAATTTAAAGACAGCATCCTTATTCTTCAATTTACTCATATCTATTGAAATACACTTACCTATAAACGTTATATCATCAATCAAATAGGTAGCCATCACATTTCATGTTTTCAAACACCCAGATTTGTCGGCTCGACCCTCGTCATC
The DNA here is from genome assembly GCF_033807575.1 of Cydia pomonella. Taxonomy (NCBI): domain Eukaryota; kingdom Metazoa; phylum Arthropoda; class Insecta; order Lepidoptera; family Tortricidae; genus Cydia; species Cydia pomonella. Next base: position 2,096,618 of record NC_084722.1, read on the forward strand.
GATAAAGCACGTAATATACAACGGCTTCCTAATCTGATCCGAACACTTCAGTTTCGGCCGCGTGACCTTCTTCATCGATCGTTATCCACGTGATGAAATAATTGACAAGTTTTAACACCGCGCGATTGGGAGACAGACATCGTTGTCATACTGTTCAATTCATGTATTTAGACACTTAATAAACTTACAGTAAAGTCACCAAATCATTTACATGTTAAATCTTAATTCTAATGTGCTATTATTGTTTTTTTTTTTTAAATTAAATTATTTAGAAACAGTCTTATAAAACATATAAGTAAATAATCTACAGCTAGAATTTCTTATGATACGAGTATAGACCTATAGTTTCCTATATGCCTTTTTAAATCGAGAGTGAATAGACATCTTTTAGGTAAGCATGTTCCATCCTAGACTGCATCGGCACTTTCCATCAGGTGAGATTGTGGTCAAATGCTTACCTTTTCGTAATAAAAAAAAATGTAAAACATTCTTTCATTTGTGTTTTCTTTTACAATAAATATATGTCATATTTGTATTAAAAAAAATTCTAATGTCAAGTTATTTTAATGTAATAGATTCAAAGATGTAATACAAATATAATCAAGTCTAATTTATAAACCAATAAAAAATGAATATCGAACAATAAAAGATTTATCAGACAGAAGAATCCGACAAAAATTATAGACATTGTTAATAAATAATTATTCAATATTAATATAAAACACAATATTCTCAAATTGAGAATTATTCAATACAAATTTATGCATAAAAGCTCGTCAGGGAAATAGAGCATTTAATCTGGTATCATTTTCTGCAAAATTCACCAGCATAAGGGTGACTGACGCTAGACCGGGCCGGTGCCGGGTCGGAGCTTCCGGCGCGTCGTTTTCTATGGATCACCAATCAGGAGTCATATAAAATGACGTGTTGGACGCCTCGGCCCAGGCCAGACCGGTCTAGGTTGGGTCATTCGTTATCCTCAAATATATAGATATTATGACCCTCAACAGCCATCTTATTGAGTACGTTACTCAAAAATATACTTAGAGCATCATCTATATATATTCCGTTGCTGTTAAAAGGTTTAAAAACGATCAACTAAGTCCTTAACTCTATTGACAGGATAGTAAATACGTTCAAGTCTGTGAAAACCTCAAATTAATGACACAATAGGTCACGTTCACGCTTTCCTATCCAATCTCATAGTAAAGTAAATCTGACGAAATTTAGGCGGAGAAAAGCAGGCATCTTTTATAGGATACATTTCGGAGAGTGTGCTGAGGAATTGCACAACCTTATTCCTCCGTCCCCATTTCACCATCGGACTACCAGGGACTTCGGCATCGCTTCATGGTAGGTATTCCACAAATACGCACGAAGCGTTTCGCTTAAACATTCCTTATGCGAACTGCCAAGGAGTGGAATGCCCTGCCCTTGTTTCCGTATGAGTACAATCTGAATCTCTTCAAGGCTAGAGTAAATAGGTATCTCATAGGTAAGCGTGCTCCACCGTAGACCGCATCATCACTTACCATCAGGTGTGATCGTGGTCAAACGCCTGCCTATCCTCCATAAAAAAAAAATAAGTCCAAGGCAGGATAATATTCCATCGCCGTTAATAGGTTTAAAACGACAACTATTTAACTGTAATGACAGAATAGTAGGTTAATTCAAGTGCTATGAAAATCTAAATGAATCGCAATTATCAAACATTCAACGCTTCCCCTTCCAGGTAGTAAATCTGACGAAATGTAGGCGGAGCAAGGCAGAAAAACAAAGTCCAGGGCTGCAGGGCGCGTCACGGCCTCGGCCTTCAAACTTGATTGCCGAGACGCAAATCATACGCCCGATAGAGGGCGCATAAAGGGCGAGCCATGTTATTCAAGCTACCAGTGTATAGAGCGTCGTAAAAGTTCGAAAACAAGCCAGAGCTCAATTGAAATAATGATTCACGGAATAGCCAAGTTAACTTTTCGTGACATCTGACATCCCGATACTTTTTTTTGTTTGGCTTTTGTTTTTGGTAGAGGCAAGGAACAGAAACTCCTTAGGTAGAATTGTTGCAAAAGTGTCCAGCTGTCAGTCAGCTATAAATAATAGTTCCAAATCTCTCCAGAGTAGCTAAGAACCTAGGCGTTATTGACGGAGTGAAGTGATATGATTAGATTTCTCAAGTATTCTAGGTATTTTAGCCCCCCCCCCCCCCCTAGGTCCGGAGCGAGAAGGGTAACACTTAATCATCACGTGATCACCGATCACTCATCATCGAAAACGAAGTGTCGGAAGTCTATTCCCGGACCTAATGTGAGTAAATGTATCATTTACAATAGAACGCAGGATAGAATGAGAAATTATCTCAAAATGGGCTAGCCGGTGGGAAAATGAGTTTTCTCCCGATAGAAATTTATGATGCGGCTCGTGGTGTACTGTAAAGGGTTATATTGATATGGCAACTGCAGCTAAACTGTCAATTTTCTTGATAAAATGAATAAAAGATTGAAGGTTCTGATCGCGGCATTTACAGCAACGAACGTCTCTCATTTTACTAAGGAGATCGACAGTGACAGCAATGCCCGCGTCAACGCTTCAGCAGTATTGCCGCAACAGTGACGCTGTTGTATTCGTCATCCGAATGTCACCTTAAAAGAGACCCTACACAAGATGTCGGTAAACTTTTTAGAAAAAGGACCAAACAGCAAATATCTGCAATAATATGTAGCTCAAAGAGCCACAAGTGCTGTTTTCGTGTCTAAGAACTCGCAAGGATTTTTTGTGCGGCTGAAAGAGCTGCAATTGTAACTTCCAAGAGCCGCATGCGATGCACGAACGTCACCGTCAGCGCTAAAGAAAATGGTACTGCTACCTACGCAGTTGCGCCAACGTTGCGTCGCGCAGTAGCCATAGAGTTGACTATACGCTGACGCTCGAGAGACACTAGTGTAGTCTCTCTAACACAGAATCTATTGGAGGCCATCTATGCTCTGACGTCTCAGTACGTCGTAAAGCGAGTTAATTAAAAGGTAACATTTATATTGTGTGATCAGGGTATTGGTTTTACGACATCGATGTTTTTCGATTAAGGGTAAATTACACCGCGCACAATCAATGAATAGGGGGGCGCGAGCTTGGATGAAGATAGATAAAGTTACACGTCGCGCTCGATCAGTAGAGACGGTGTAGTCGGTGCTCTACAAGTTCTCCCCCCATTCGCCAGGAGAGGGGCAAAAGAGCGAGCCCCCCTCCCCCACGAAAGAGCTTTCTGCGGCTGGGGGACGGTGCAAAAGGGCATTCCCACTCCGTCAAAAAAAAAGTCGGTGCTAAAATACCGCTCCGCCCGGCTTCATTGTAAAAACTCGAATAGGCCTAGGCTGATGAAGCTGATGGTCCCGGGTTCAAATCCTGGTAAGGGCATGTATTTGTGTGATGAGCATGGATATTTGTTACTGAGTCATGGGTGTTTTCTATGTATTTAAGTATTTATAAATATTTATATATTATATATATCGCCTTATTGAGCTTACTGTGGGACTTAGACAATTTGTGTAATAATGTCCTATAATATTTATTTATTTAGTAATAGAGAGCCGAGAGGTAAAGTCTAAGAAAAAATGCTCCTTATTTTGACATCCAAAACAGATGGCGCTGTACTCCGCCATATGTTTTGCGGTCACTGAATTGTCAAACGTCAACTTTTGACAATCAGAGATACCGCAAGTATGGAGCTGTGCAGCGCCATCTTGTTTACCTGTCAAATTCGAAGCACGAAATTGTCTTTATTTTTACGCATCTTAAACAATTAATGTTTGCTATTATGAATGTGCGCGTGTCACGCGTAGATAAATACAAGGAAATCGGCATATTATCACAGTTTCGTCGTCCACCCTGCCTTTACTTATGTTTCCACTTCGTCACTTCGTGGCAACCCCTCGTAATCTAATGGGCGTTGCCAGAAATCACACCCCGATTTGACCCAGAATCGAAGTTAATCCACTTAAAATTGCACTTTTAGTAGCTTTCGTTACATCACTGTGAAACTGCTGATCAGGACTATGTATAAAATAAAATTATGAGTTTTTAAACCATTTTTTTTGTGATATCGAAGGCAAATGCGAAAACAAATCGGCTGATGGTAAGCCATTACCTGTATACGGAAGTACGCTCTTTTCTTGAAGGTTTGAGTGCGTATCGGTCCGGAAATGCCGCTGGCGACAGTTCATTTCACACAGTTTAGCCAGTGTGTACATCGATCTATACTGTGTAGTCCAACTTCAAACAAAAAATGAGCGGGGTTATAACCCTGAAAATAGAAATTCGTCAATTGCGGGCATTTTCTCTGTCACTCTAATTACGTCTTAGAGTAAAAGAGAAAGATTCACACAATTTGCGAATTTCGGTTTTCGCGGTAGGCTCCCGGATCTCGGGTTAAAACACGTGACGACAAGACAGATTTAAGCATGCCCATGAGCGCGCCCAGGCGGACCGTCGCCGGCGAGCAAATGCGTCCGAGATTTTGAATTTAGAACGAAATTAGAAAATGTTCGAAGGTGGACTACTGGCTGGAGGGAGAAATTGCAGCATTCGGGCATTCTCAGCTCCATTTTTGCTCCGAGCAATTATAAGAGTTGGCACAACTTGACGTCCCTTTGCGTGCACAACCACAGGTAAGATACTTAATGAACGACTTGAATGACAACCCTAAATAGCCGATAGGGCAAGTGCCATACATTAGAAAGGAACAGCATGATTCGTCCCTGAATCACTGTCAAACTTCAGTTTTGTAGGAAGTTTATTTTCTGTACGATAGTACTATTACTTATTCTGTGCTATTGGGTCTAAAAGACACCTTCCTTATACTGTGGTTTAGCTGTGCGACTGCGACGCAGGGAGTAGTTAATAAAGAGGCAGGAAGATTATTGTGAAGTAGTTGCTTGTTTTGTTTAAAGTTATTATAATAATTAAAGCCATCAAGAATATTGGCATCTAATCATAATATATTCTAGCAAAACACTGACCTAAGCACGCCCTCCATCCAATTATGCAAATTCTATCACCCTCATTAGCTTAACTAATACAATTGGCTCATAATTTACTATTAGTGTTATGGGGGGTGAACGTCAAATATATACCAAGTTATATAACTTCCTGGCGTCCGTTGGCTCGTTGGGTGGACGACATTCGAAAAATCGCGGGACACTTCTGGATGAGACTAGCCCGGGACCGGGATAAGTTGCGTACACGAAGAGAGGCCTAGGCTCAGCTGTATTACAGCAGATTTTATAACAACATTTAACTTTTTATTTGAGATGAGGTCAGAAGTTCGACGTGGTGTCAGCAAGTGAATCTTATTGACGCGTGCACCGCAAGACCGATTTCGACGAAATTTGCTATAGAGATGGTTGGTTTTAGTACCGGGAAAGGAAATTATTATCTTAGAAGGAAAAAATGGGGGATAAATTTACTATAGCGCTATTATAAAATAGAAACTAAATTTTGTACCTAATTTATACCGCGATGAAATGCACAATGGTTACCTACCCATAAAGTGATGCTAAGTCCGAATTCGATACTCTGCCATGGCGGAACTTGCCGAAAGTACAAAAAAGAAGGGCACTGCCGGTGCGAAAGAGGGGGGCTGATTGAATAATAGTTATGGCAGTATAGAAACTGCCATTGACCTCACATAGGACCTAGTTTTACTTGTTATTGACTATCATAACGGGTATTCCCGGTGCATGAATTATAGAACAACCCTACTTTTGCCACAGACATATATGCCGAAGATATATTTATTTATTTAATCTTTATTGCACAAAAGAAAACCTTATAGTACAAAAGGCGAACTTAATACCAAGAGGCATTCTCTACCAGTCAACCTTTTTTATTTCAGTTCATTCCATTACCGCCCGTACAAACACAGTTATTTCGTGTATCAAAATGTAATTTTCTATTTTAGGGCGACGATTATTTTTCTAAGCATTTTTGATGTTTTGTCACAGAAAAAAAATCAAAGTTTGTACGGGACAACGGTAGACATAAAAAAAATAAAAAAATAATAATAAAACAAGTAATAAATGATACAAGATGAACTTACCATTGTAAATAATTTGTACACAAGTTTTAAGGTAAATGCAATGAAACATTGAGTACCTAAGCGTCATCTGATCCCCGTACTAGTAAAAACTGTATCACGGTGGATCAGTATTCCCCTTGTCGTTGTTTACATTAATGTGTAATTATTATAACTATTTAATATTAATATAACATGACTTTTCTTATCGTTAGATATGAGGGTAAGTTAAAGTTACACACAATAGAAATAAAACTGTTGGAAGTAGCAGCTAATTAGTTCGCGACAGTCGCACCAACGCAGAAGGACGCACGCAAGGACTAGCACTAACATACGACCCTCCGCCGCAACGCGGCACGGCAGACATATTCGTTGAATGCCCCTTGCGTGGTCTACTTAAACACATGTCTGTGTATTCCGTCGTAAAAACACCCTAATCACACAACCTTCGTTGCATACTATTATTGCATTCGCCGCCGCCGCGGCGCGGAGGTGTGCCGCGACCTTAAGAATATGCTTCATTGCTTTCCAGTTATGGGGTATTGGGCTGGCTTCTTGTAATACCTATTAAGAAGCATATACCTAGCTGGGTATTTTACCCCTAGTGTACATTTATTCGATAGCGAAACGTGACGTACGCGTTTGAGTTAAGTCTCATTTTGTATGGGATTTTAAGTTTCGAAAACGTCCCGTTTGGCGCGCTGTTTCTAAATCCCATACAAAATGAGACTTAACGCAAACGCGTACGTCACGTCACAATATCGAATAAATTTACACTAGGGGTTCTGAAAGTGATTATTTAAAAGTTAAATAAATCTACCGTGATAAACTAAATATAATTATAGCATACCAGTAATAAAAAATAAATTAATTAGACACTTCATCGGTGACAATAATTCTGACGGAAGACAGGGCTCGGGGCATTATTGAATATGCACTGACAGGATTCTTCAACTTTTTTCTTTTTTTAATTTATTTTGTAAAAATCCATCGAATCGATATTGTTCTTTTGCTGTACGAACTTGTATGTGTAAATGTTGTGCTTAAATTACCACATTGCACAGATCCTAAACTTTTTTTAAAACTAAAACAATTTTCGGTTTCGCTTTACAAATCATGTGTACGATTACACATAGTACGATTTTTTTTGTGTAATGTAGTCTTGTTCGCAATCCGTAATTTTTTTTTGTAGTAATTGTCCGAAATCGTTATTGTTACTCAGGCGGATTGGGTAAATTATGTCTAAACCATATGCTTTACGAGCTCCCAGAGAGAAATGTGTACCTTATTAAAGCACTAATAAAACACAAACGGCTAAGTGAAGTTGTATTTATAATAAACGATACAGTCTTCACCCTATTTAAAAAAAGTTTATCATTTATCTACCTAATTCCAATAGGCACGTATCAAGTTAATTCGCAAAAGAAAAATAGCTAGCAAAAAGTAAAATCATTCCCTATTCGGTTCAAAGCCCTTATTACACTCAAATTCCAATCGTTGAACTTTGTCTATCGATCGACGCCAATCGACGTGGCCTTGAAACTTTGACTGAGCGTCAAAGGGTAATTTTTAGGGTTCCGTAGCCAAATGGCAAAAAAAAGAACCCTTAAAGATTCGTCATGTCCGTCTGTTAAAAAAAATCATCAAACCCATACGTGTGGGGTATCTATGGATAGGTCTTTAAAAATGATATTTAGGTTTCTAATAACATTTTTTTCTAAACTGAATATTTTGCGCGAGAGACACTTCCAAAGTGAAAAAATGTGTCCCCCACCCCCCCTGTAACTTCTAAAATAACAGCATGAAAAATCTAAAAAAAATATATGATAGGTATACATTACCATGCAAACTTCCACCGAAAATTGATTTGAACGAGATCTAGTAAGTAGTTTTTTTAATACGTCATAAATGGTACGGAACCCTTCATGGGCGAGTCCGACTCGTATTTGGCCGCTTTTTATTACGTTAATTTGGATTTGATTTGGTTTGATTTTTTTGGTGGTTCATAGTTAGTATTTTCCTCGCGTTGGTGCGGTGAAAGGCCAAGTTTGTTTAACCCTCGTGCTTTGAAACCCATTGCAACGCTCAAGATTCTACTTCTCAAAGTACTCGCTACGATCGTGATTCAATTTCGGAATCTTTCGCTTGCTCGGGTATCATTTAGCACGAGCGGTTAAACAACAACTTGGCCCCCTAGTAAAACTATTATAGCCCTTAACTTTTGGATATGTCTACAGGAAAGATGGGAACACAGTGTTGTGTTTGACCTGGTTATGTTACCGTATTTTATACAAACAAGGTTAGGAAGTTAATGGTTTGAAAACAAAGCCTTTCGGACTCCAATCCTTGGTTTTGTTTGGAGACATGCCAAATTCCATCGAGAATCTTATGAAAACACATTCGCTAAGATAGAGATCCCTAGGTTGTTCAAAGAATAGTAAATAATAAAGACCGACATATAAAAAAGAGTAACCGCCTACATTTTCTATTGCATTAATATCGGGGAACGCACAACGGCGCTCCTTCAACTAGGGAAGGCCCGACTGTGTATGGTAACCAGTATCATAACAGGTCATGGACTAACAACAAACACACATCTAACAAAAATCTTTTTATAACAGATGTCACAGCTAGATTCCCCTATACCGAGGATGCATGGAGATAGAAGAAACAGCCTCTCACGTGGTGCTGGAATGCAGTGGCGTGGCCCCATATAGGGCAAAACATCTCGGATCCCCGAGAGGCCTCCCCGCGGTCCTACTCAACATCAAAGGTTTAATATGATTCCTCGAAGAGCTGGGCTAACAGGACTTATAGACTTATTATAATATACAATCATGGTTGTCCACACGGTTTGTTTTCTTTATTGAACTCCAATAGGTACATACGTTAATCACCATCACACTCCGGCCGCAAAACGCACGGCGACACCACCGCCGTAAATTTCAACCAATTGTATGGGGTTGGTAAAGTCAGACCTTGAGTTGGCAGCGATTTTCACAGCGTCATTTCAAACGTCAAACATGAAATATGACGTTTACTTATAAAATCGTTGCCAACTTAGCATGGTCTGACTCTAGCAGCGGTGCGTTCAGTGGTGGCCAAGGCCCCCGTTACAAGTCTTTATGATTATCTACGCTACTAGTCACTGGTTGCACGTCTTCTACGCTATCTTGGCTATCCGCAAAAATCGAAGTTCGTCAATTGCGGGTATTTTTCTCTGTCACTTTAATTACGTCTTAGTGAGAGTAAAAGAGAAAGATCCCCGCAATTTGCGAATACCGGTTATCGCGGTAGGCCCCCTGCATCCTAGACCGGGCGGCGCTAAAGCTTTGGCGCGTGGCCGACTCGATGAAGGTCGCCTGAATATTGCACCATAATCAATAATCTGCCGATTCCCAAGACTTGTTTCAATTTGTTTGCTGCGTCTCCTATTCCGGTACCTAATCGTTCTGGTTAGGCAGATTCCCACGAAACCGCCAAATAATCGCGCTTCGCCATGGTTTCGAGGGCCTACGCGACTGAAGTTTGCAATTTGCGGACATCTTTCTCTGTCACTCTAGTAGATAAATTTACCTACCTGCGTCAAAAACCGGAGGAGCTGAAGAGGACTTCGCTTCTAGGATAGCCATAGCTAAGGCAACCTTCGTACAGCTTCGTCCCATATGGTGGTGTCGAAAACTGACGAGAGGAGTAAAATTGAAAATTTTCCGATCGAACGTGAAAACCGTGCGTTGTTCTATTTTAATTTATAATATTCATTACTAGATGACCCGGTGAACTTCGTATTACTTACCTCTTAATATAAACCATATGTATTTTAGAGCATTATTTTCATCTCCACATTACGAAGTTTCACTTCTTCCGCCCGCCCGGAGGGACTCCACGCACAAAGTTTTATTGTCACAATGAAAAACTAGGTTAATAGGGGTTTTTTTTATCAAAATTTCCAAAGCCAAAAAAGTTTTTAATTTCATAAAAGCGAAACCTATAAATCTAGAATATATTATTCTGAAGCGATCGACATCAAAATCAAAGTGATTTATTAAGATTTACTTAGTGGAAACCTTTACCTTCCGAAATGGATTTTCATTGAAAAATTACCGTTATTTCGTTAGATTTATTCTTTTTGAATAAAACTAACAAGCCCGCCGCAAAATTTCCTTCTTAAGGGGCTGTTAACACCCAATGTCCTTGAAATTGATGTTACTTAAACAGTTTTTTAAGAAAGACTATTTGTTTAAGTCAAGTATGAAAAATATATGTTCATATTAATTATATTTCAAAGACCGTGGTCGTACTCGATACACGATTGAACGAAATCGGCTCGATAGAAAATAATTGCAAAGATTGGTCTTAAAATCACAATTAAACGGTTTTATGTCTTTATTGTTTTGACTTATGGGTCTGCAATTAAAATCACAATTTCGAAACATTTATATCTAAACCGTGGTCGAATTAAATATTACACTAATAATCCACTTTTTTTTATTTAAATATTTTTCTTATTATTCCCTTGCCCAGGCCCAGTAACATGCGACAGTGCTATCTCATTTACTCCGATACAAATAGAGAGTGTGCGCGCTTTATGTATTGACAGCCTCTTAAATAAAAATACTTACCTAAAGCACATGACGCTATAGTAGGTATAATTTCTTGCGTACGAACGTCAATGACACCCGTGACGTCTAGTCTCAGTACTGTTATTTGTTATTTTATCGTGGGCAGTGCAATTTAAACTTTATTTCTTTTGGTATTAAGTCGAAAATGTTAAAAGGCCTGATGTCACGTAGACGGTGGGTGGAACGGCACCTGCTTGGCTGTATTCTAGTGCCTTACCGAGTGTTAGTAAACTAAGTAACCAAGACTTTCAGTCTTACAATAGGTTAGACGACCGGTCTGGCCTAGTGGGTAGTGACCCTGCCTATGAAGCCGATGGTCCCGGGTTCAAATCCTGGTAAGGGCATGTATTCGTGTGATGAGCATGGATATTTGTTCCTGAGTCATGGGTGTTTTCTATGCATTTAAGTATTTATAAATATTTATAGGTATATTATATATATCGTTGTCTAAGTACACTCAACACAAGCCTTATTGAGCTTACTGTGGGACTTAGTCAATTTGTGTAATAATGTCCTATAATATTTATTATTTATTTATTTATTTATAATGTCAACATTGTCAACTGTCAAATCGATGTGACAGCTGACATATCACTTCTAACATTACAATTTTGCAACCGGTGTTTGCACGAGCGTCTACGGCAAGTTCTTGTTCTTGCAAGAGGGCCTACCATGAAAATCCAAAAACGAAATTTCGTTATCACTCAGTGACAGAGATGCATACAAAATCTTACGATTTGACTAGTTCCTTGGTCGTATTACACGTTTGGAATAATACTGCCCTTTCCAAACAGACGTGTGGCTAATACCGTCTTTGGCTCTAAAAATACGAACAGGGTATTACAGAATACAAACACAGAGAGGACTCGTCTCAATGTCAAAGAATAGGCAAAGTCCTTGAAGGATTCGAACCTCCAAATTTGGTATTAATTTTCTCGTAAATACCTATCGTTCAACACTTTGAAGCCCATTTCCATCCGCTTTGAGGTTGAATATCAAAAGAAATCTATGTTAGTGGCGATTTACGGCAGTTAACAGTTCAAAAATATGTGTCAAAATTCAAGGCCCTAAGTAGAGGTCCGCGCCACGCCGGCGCGCCTCCACCGCCGCTGAGTCGTCGAAAAAGTCACGCCAATCTCAAAACATGAATATGGCACAGGATAGGCAGTGCAAGGGTGAACTTATCTCTTTAAGGGATTTCTTCCAGTTAACCTAATCTATTCAATTCTTTATTCGTTTATTATGATATAAGTACTCGTTACACGTGCACACTAAAGTATGATTGTATAAGTAGGATAGAGATGCAAAAGCGACGTTAAAATGAAATAAAATCAAATTGAAAGTTCGAATCCATTTCCAAGTCGAGTTGAAAACTAATTTGTCGCTTCAATATTATATATTTATAGCGTCCACGTGGGATATCAATGTTTAAGCTATCTTGTTTATTTTGGATTCCTTGTAGATGGTCAGGTCAAATGGTCTGAAATATAAATAAGAATAATAGGGTTGTTTCCATCTACAAATCTTAAGACAGAATTGTATCCCAATAAATTCTTTTGGGTTATAACAACACGTTAAACTACTTTTAGGGGACCTGTAATGACCATATTTTTGTAAATATTGAATTTAAAATATCTTTTCACACACGTCACGTGACCAAACTCGAAACGTTATTGAAGATTCTGATGACGTCACAACTCTCGGATTGACACTGTTGACAGTTAGGCGATAAACAACAAATGACAAATGTCAGTTGACAGCTCGTATCTTCTACGTGTGTATGTAGTTATATGTCAAACCGTAAACTGTGACGTCACACAATTTTCAAAGAGCGTTTTGGGCGCGAAAGCATCCGTCAAAGTATATTTTGTTAATTTAACATATTTAAAGCCGTTTTTAGTATAAAAATCGAATTTTAGGGCAACTTTTAGTGGATATAGAACGTAATACAAGCGTTTCAAAAAATTGGAAACAACCCTATTGGTTGGTCAATTCTACAAATACCTATAACTATTTTCACGATCACTTGTCTTTCCAATCAAATACTTAAACGATGTTTGGTTTGCTGCAGTCGAAGATCGTTTACAGAAATGTTTAAAAGAATCATGACGATTTTTTGGATACCCATTTCAAGTACAACTGAAGACCACAAAATGATGACATTTTAAATTGATTTTTGCTATCAATAGTTTTTTGTTAAAGTGCTTTGCTACAAAGGCCGGGAAATGGGGAATTGCCGGTCAAGTGTGATATAAAAGGCCGAGCATAGTGAGGCCGTTTTACCAAAACAGATCCGATAAATTCTATCCTGGCGATGCATGAAGTGCTTTTCTAAAAATATGCTTGATAGCAATAATAGTCTTAAAATTCAATGTACGGAACGCTGCGTGACACGCATCCTAAGTCATTTTGCTATCCTAGGCGAGCAATCTTGTACGCAAATCTATTGCTGGCGCGCCTCACTAAAGCGCACTCATTATTAATATATTGCAGCTTACTATTACGAATGTTAATAACAATATATCACGGCATAGACATGCTTAAACCTATTGGGTGCGTACCGTGCGTAGCCAATCGAAGATGCCAATCATTCGCTCCGTAGCGAACGAAACGGTACTCTCTCTCACACTCAGAAACAGTCGCGTTTCATTCGCTACGGAGCGTAAATCATTATTATGTGGTAATGAGGATATATTATTTCTACGCATGTTTGAAAAAAGATTATTTACTTAAGATTGTCGTCAAACAGCGTCGTCGAACATCGCGCGGGGCGAAGTCCAGCGCCGTCAAGTGTAAACGGATATTAATAGACGTGAATGGGCCACAAATACGGATCTATTTATAGATCAAACGGGATTCTGTCGGCGAATATTAAGGAAGGCAAAACATTTGCTTTTTTATCCATTTTACGATTGCCCTTGAACTATACAATTGAATTTTTTTTTTAATACTACGTCGGTTGCAAACAAGCATACGGCCTGCCTGATGGTAAACAGTATCCGTAGCCTATGTACGCCTGCAACTCCAGAGGAGTTACATGCGCGTTGCTGACCCTAACCCCCTCCCACCCTCGTTAAGCTCTGGCAACCTTACTCACCGGCAGGAACACAACACTATGAGTAGGGTCTAGTGTTATTTGGCTGCGATTTTCTGTAAGGTGGAGGTACTTCCCCAGTTGGGCTCTGCTCTAGATCTGGAATGACATCCGCTGTGCTGTGCCCTACCACACAGAGCGAGATGACATTCACAATGCCCATACCTCTCTTGTGAACGTAGTTTAAGTACGTACCTGGGTCCAAAATTATTTTTATAATAAATGCAAAAAAATTATAATGGACTGGATAAAAAAGAAAACTTACCAAAATATCGAAAACGTATTACTAAACATTGCTGAATTTGAATAAACTTACACACATTATATATACGCAATAATACGAAAAAGAAAGGACATATATCAAACACAGGTATTCCAAACTCATGGTTTAATATTATTTCAAGATATAATATTTTTGTAATAATTTATTGTTTCATTGGATTTTATTACAATTAAGATTTTTGTTGATCTAAGAAAAGAGCAGTACCTCTTAACACAGGTAACGATTTACTTAAAAAGAGGTACTAAAAAATAATTTTTAATGTTAATTTAATTTAATTTTTTTAATTGGTATTAACTCCGTAACTAAGCGAATTCCAGTATCAATATCAATATCAAACATTTATTCAGCAAATAGGCCACAGGGGCACTTTTACATGTCCATTTTTACAAACAATAAATTAAAAAAAAACAATTACAAATATCGAATCTATGAAATAATGAATACTTTATTAGAGATGTATACTGTCTCTAAATGTCAAATTACACAAAAAAAAACTATGATAAAAAAATAAAACCATAAAATACTAAAATTCTTTAGAGATGTATAAGTCTCTAAGTGTCAGAGATAAAATATAAAAAATAGCTTATATGACATTTTAGTCTCTAAATGTGATCAGGAATACACTGTTAAAATCTTTCGATTTCCTCATGTTACACGGTGTATAATATGCCATTCTTCCCACATTGACATATATGAAATATTTACATTTACAAGTCTTTTGTAAAGTGACCTTACCTTTCAGACAGTATTATTGTTATTACATATCACTAAAGCAGGGATCGGAACCGGTTTTTTGGAAAAACTTTGAAATAAACATATATTTCGGTTTATTTTATACTCTAAATATAGGACTCGGTTGTGTTTTTAGATAACGACTTCGTATTATTAGATTGCCCAATTAGAAAGGGAATAATTAACAAAGAACGAAAAAATACCGTTTTAGTTCCCATACAAAAAATACCGGTAAATGGCCAAAGTTATAGAATTTGTTCCCTAATTGCGCAACGGTAGTTTGGCTGCGCGCCATCACTAGGTAACATATGTGATCGCGGCGGGCAAAACGTCCCACTTTATCGCTTGCCATAAGGACGAGATTTGCTTGTATGTTTTTACGAATAACCTGTCAAGGCGTCCTTACGGCAAGCGATAAAGTCGGACGATTTGCCGGCCGCGGTCGTGTTCAAACTGTCCAAACAAAAACCAAAATATTTTAACCTCAGATTATTCATTTATATTTATATTAAGCTCTTATTCTGAATCTTAACTTATATAATGCATGCTGTGATTGCCTTTAAGTGGGGGGTCAATTATAAATGTGCTCTTTTAGTATGTAAATTATATTATGAGAATTGTATTTTCTGTTGGTGATCCTAATAAATAAATAAATTCACTCTTCCTATAAAATCAAATATAACGTATTTTCAGACAACTAAGCTCTAAGGCACATACAATAGTATTTCATACAATCGTGATATAATATAGAGCTTTTCACTCGAGTACCGTGTTTAGGCAACGCAGCTTGCTGAGTTGCCTAAGTGAGATACGAGATTGAAAAGCTTGATTATACCACTATTGTATACAATACTTTTTCTACGAGTGAACAAAAATAATACTTTAAACTAATCTAAAGTATACAGCAAAGCAATATAAGATACGCGAGCAGCCGCGACACCTTCATACTCGTACGCGCCCCGGCCGCCGGGACCCGGTGGGGTGGGCAACGACACCTTCTCGTAACTCATGAGGCCCTGGTACTTGCTCCTTGCTAAATTAAATTTTTAGACAGTTTTTTTCTCAATTTTGGCAACCGTAGCCTATGGAGACTAACAAGCAACGGTAAGCGGTTTTCGTAGTCTATGGATTTTGCAATGGATGAAGCAATTGTTTCACCTATACAACCTAAAAATAAATAATTAATTTGAGCTATCGTTTTGTTTCCTCCTCTTGACCGCGGCGAGATGTGATTGGTCAATTTCATTATAGTTTACTAAACCGTTTCGAAATTAATATTATAGTTGAGTTTGGAGCCATAGACCCCATGGACCTAGAGTTTCAACGCCAAGTGTACAAAATGGTAGTCTCTACCACGGCTCTTTGTTGGTTATAATTCGTAAGAAAGACTGTAATTTTTTAACGTTGTGTTAATAGAACAATGAGTAACTTTTGTATATTCTAATTTTAGCTAATTTTCAAATAATAAAAAGTTATGTCACGAGCGCTATTATGCCAAGTCAAAACGGCCTCATTACCCGCTTTGTTCCACATTTTCGCCTGTCACTCATAAACTCGTCTACGAAGTAAATTAACTAGTGACGTCACGCTACGGCGCTACGAACGGGAGACCTCTACGCGCGTGGCGTAGACTGCTACGAAAAAGTCATGACAACCTACTATCGGCCGGATTCGAACTAACAGCCCGATTCGAAATTTAAGATTCGAAGAATGATTAAGACACGTTTAAGATCTTGGAAAGATCTTTAAAAGACCGATAACTAAACGACATGTCAATATTGACGTTTATTTCGATTCCGCTGTAATCCCAATAAGATCTCATCTACGATATTTCTAACGTCAAAGTGACATTGGTTGCCCGAATCGAGCTGCTTCTGTCAATTATACGACATATAAATGATATCTAAATGAGAACTTATCTAAACCAGAACTTATCGTTATCGTATTGAATATCGTATCTTTAACAAATGTTTGACGTATCTTAATTTCGAATCGGGCCGTTTAACATATTCGCCGCTGAGGTACAGTCGTAGCGGAACGTCGTAGTCGATAACATAGGTTTCCCGGTATGTAGAGGAAATGCGTAGAGGCAAAACGACAACGTGTCGTGTTTAGCGCTGAATGGGTTAAGATACATCAAATATTAGATCTAGACACAGTATGGATCGCTTCTAGCGGATAGTGGATCGGATCAAATTGTTGCGGACCCTTTTAATAGGGAATATTACGCGAAACTCTGCGTAGGGGGCGCCACTACCACAATCCATCACGATCTGAGGGTCTACCGCGAAACAAGAAAAAAAAATCAAAATCTTTTTATTGTTTACCAGTAACAATTTTTCCATATAAGAAATATCTGGTGGAACCCAAACTATGCTAAGCCTGTATCTTGGGGCCCTGGAGCGCAAAGCAAGTTAAAGCAAAGAAAACGAAATTTCGTTATCTAACCTCTCTTTCACTCTTGCATATTCGAGCGATGAAGAGGCAGATAACTTAATTTCGCGTTTACCGGAAGGCCCTTTGTAAACAAACCGCCTTGATGCATCAATATCATATTTTATTATCTGTGATAAATTGACAAAAAAACAGTTTAAGGCACAGTACGTATAAGTTACTCTATGAAATATATGGAAGGAAAAGACATGCTGCGCCGACCCCAAATGAATGGGATAAGGGCAAGCGAATGATGATGATGTATAAGTTACTCTATGGTTTATGAAAGGTGCTAGTGCTGCACTCTGGCGGCAACATTGCAGTAATACTCCCTATTGAAATAAATCTGAATGTGCAATAAATAATAAAAAGCTGATAAAATAAAACAAAGTAAAGTGGTACACGTGGACTGGACACTGATGGTTTAAAAAGGGTGCAGCAAAAATCTTCGAAGGTAAGGCATTTCAACAACTTTTAGACGTCGAACAAGTACTTTCTAATTTTTTTTTTTATTTTTTTTTTTAATAGCCTATCTTGTGTCCCACTGCTGGGCAAAGGCCTCCCCTTTTTTTCCGCCACTCATCACGGTTTGAAGTATGGTCCCGCCAGTCTCTGCAAAAAGCATCGAGGTCATCCCGCCATCTCTTTTTTGGTCTGCCTCTGCCCCGGCTAATCTGCGGTATCCATTCGGTAGCCAATTTGGCCCACCGATCCGGGTGCATACGGCAGACGTGTCCTGCCCAACCCCACTTAAGCTTAGCGGCCTTAGCACCCACATCTATAATACCAGTTCTGGAGCGCAGTTCGGTGTTCCTAACTCGATCGGTTCTCCGAAATCCTAGTATGCTGCGCTCCATTGCTCGCTGGCAAATCTTGAGTCGGGACTTCTGGGCTTCCGTTAATGACCAAGATAATGTTAAGATTGGGGAGGTTTAATATAGTCTATTATTATCGTTACTAAAAATTATATGTCAGGGTAAATCCTGACGTATGGCAACCCTTCATACAATCAATATGTTTCCAACACTTCAAGCATTCGTGCATCGAGCTCTTGAGAGATGCAAATTGCATCTCGTATTTGCCGTTGTATTTAAGGACTTTAATATTACATTTCAAGTATGATATCCACTCCAATCTTATTGAGTTTTATTTTTTTATCATGAAATTGAATGTAAAATCCAATTTACATTTCGTTTTTGCCGTACTTTAAAATTAATGTGAAATTTTAAAAAAGTAGCCGAAAAAACCTCGCGTGATTTGTGCACAAGCCCTAATTTACGATTTTTTTTTATCTAAATAAGTATCTAAATGCCTGAAACATTGATTGTTGTTTTTTTACGACAAGGAAGTAAGTAAGTAGATCAAAAAAAAAGATTTACCATTGGTTGTTCCCCCCTACTTGCAGTAAAAAAAAAAACTAAGTTTGTTTTTGGTAGGAGTTCTAGGGACTCGTCGTAAGTCATGAATGTCACGACATGAAAAAAAAAGCTTTGGTCTCTTGTACCACATACAACTTTTCACCTCAGCAGTACCTAAAGTAGGAAGGAAAGTATATGAAAGATGATTTTAGCAGCTTTGACGAGCGTGGTATCCAGTTCTTACGATCCGTGACGTCCGAGTGACAGTCTACATTTTTTTATACTACGTCGGTGGCAAACAAGCATACGGCTCGCCCGATGGTAAGCAGTCTCCGTAGCCTATGTACGCCTGCAACTCCAGAGGAGTTACATGCGCGTTGCCGACCCTAACACTCCGCACATTCGTTGAGCTCGTGCAACCTTACTCACCGGCAGGAACCCAATACTATATTATAGGTATACTATATATATTAGTAGGGTCTAGTGTTGTTTGGCTGCGGTTTTCTGAAAGGTGGAGGTACTTTCCCAGTTGGGCTCAGCTCTAAATCTGGAATGACATTCGATGTGCTGTGCCCTACCACAAAGCGAGATGACATTTACAGTGCCCATACCTCTCTTTTAACCAACGGGACAATTATTAACCAATTAACAAACGGAGAAGTTTTATAGGAAACAAATCCGTAGACTTATTACAGTTTGTAAACGAATACGTTAATACGAATATAATTTAACCTACTTCACGTTTAATACCGGAAATATTGCGCTAAGTATTCGAGTTATATGTGGAATAGACATGCCACGCAGGCAAAGCAAAATCTAGAGCATAACTTCAAATCATATTATATAAATAGGACTACAAATTAGGATGTTTTTTTATTATTTTCATATTAATTTTCCTTCTACGGACTTAATTAAATGAAAACTCAAATTCAATGTGAATTGTGAAAAGCCGCGATGGCCAACTAACCTATTAGACGCAATTACTCTGTAAATTAATTAATAAGATCCCTCAAAGTCTTAAAAGGCTTTAATAACTATCATTAGGTTACTGTAGAGTATTTTTTTATATATTAAATTATAGATAATGACGTAGTTTCAATTATTATAAATATATATGAAATATACGTAATAATTTTCAATGGTTACAAATAAAAGTACATAAAATATTTAATTATGAAGCACGGTGTAAAAATGTTGCTCAAAAACCTAAACCCTACACGATGCGGCACTTAAAAAAACATTTAAAAACACGTTCGAAATACAAAAATCAATCGTTACTAACGTTAGCTGCTCGGTGCTGGCCGGCGAGTCCCGGCCGTCCCCGCCATGCCGGTCAATCATGCAAAGAACTAGACGGCACTTCGACACGAAATAACAGACACTGTTGTGCACTATAACATATTTTGGACACTTTGAACACGGTTATTGGGACGCGAGGCGCGCGGTGCGAACGGCGGCCATGATGAAGACTTGGGGAGCGATTCGCGCGCGCGCCAATTTTAATATGGTGTTGCCAGCGTCGGGCGGTTAGTGGGAAATTGAGAGTTTTGTTGTATTTATATAATAAAACTGTTAATACTCTCGTAACACATTCATTCTTTCAAATAAGTGCTGAAGTATTTTTAAGAAACATATATGGAAGGAAAATATTGTTATTTTTTTTTTTATACCAAGTCGGTGGCAAACAAGTATACGGCCTGCCTGATGGTAAGCAGTCACCGTAGCCTATGGACACCGGCAACTTCAGAGGTGTTACAGGCGCGTTGCCGACCCTAGCACTCCGCATTCTCGTTGAGCTCTTCAATCAGCAGCACGTATTGCTGAATTAGGCGCGGTGCGCCGTTACTAGCACCTGAGGGCCTACCGCGAACCACGTTCGACGTGTTGCCTCTCTGTCGCACTTGTACATTTGTACGTAAGTGTGACAGGGAGGCAACACGTCGAACGTGGTTCGCGGTAGGCCCTCTGTACCCCTCGCCCCGACGTTGCTGATGTGGGATCCTACATCTGATATCGCTCTTAGTAAGCGAGAGTGTGAAAGTGCCCAATGTCAAATTTCTCTGAATAAGTAACAAGCAAGTATAGATAGATAGATACATTCTTTATTCATACCCACAATATACATGGCATTGGCATCAGAACAAACAAAAAAGAAAAGTGTAAAATAAAAACATGCAAACTTAATTTAATAAAAAACATTTTTTAGTTAATTAATACGCCATGTGTCGTGGCACAGAAAAGGCGCTGAATCAGCATAATAATGCAGCAAGCCACATCGCTGGTATTCTGCCAGTAAGAGATAGGGACGGGAGAAAATACTGCTGGTGTTACAATTTGCTTTTCCTCCTTTGTCCCAATCAAAAAATATACAATCGTACAATACGAGTACTAGAACAGCCGAGATAAGTAATTGATTGTGAATTGTGAGCGTGATATAAAGACGCTTGGCCCTCGGTGAGGTCATTTATAAACACAAAGCCGGTACTATTAAAAGTATTAGAACAAATTAAATTATTTTTAGAAAATATTTTAATTATTAGGGGGCGCCTAAGCCTTCAGTAAGAGATGCATATACTTGGAAAAATTCGACCAATGCTGCCGTGACCCCGGTGGCGTAGTGGCTCAGGCACCTGCCGCGATAGCAGAGGACGCTGGTTCGATTCCAGCCTGGGGCACTGGTGGCCTTGGTCACTTTTCTTAGTATATGACATTTATTTCAGTTTACAAAGCCGGTAGTTCCGGTCTGAGAAGTTTAAGTTAATGTTTTTACCAAAAAATGCGTGGAAATACGACATCAACCTAAAAGTTCAATTAACGCGGCGCGTGACACGCGGTGAAGGTAATTTTGCCGGCCTAGGTTGGTAATTTTGTATGTGTGTCCGACAGCTGACGGGGTGTCCGACATAATATCGGGCGGGTCGGATGGCTCCTATTAGAAAGACAGCTATTAGAGAGTGCCGTAGGACATGAAGTCCGCTTTTTTAGTGTTACATATCGTTAATTTTAGCAATAATGAGTTCTTAACACATTCACCGCTACGGTCATAACGCTACGTCGTAGCGGATAACATGGATTTCCCGCTATGTAGCGAAAATGCTTCGTAGAAGCAAAACGTGTCGTGATTAACTTTAAATGGGTAAAATTAATAAATGATTACAGAAAAACATATATATACACACATTTTACTTCCACCCGTTATCGTATCGGGGAATGTGAAAATGCTCTATCTCGATACAAAGTTAGCTTTGACCGATTTTATCCTATGTAATTTTTCTACAAACTAATCCTTTCCCGGGTTATTGATTGTCACGGCTAGCAACCCCCTCGCGCCTGCGCGTTACCGCCACTGCATTACGACGCGAGCGACTTGCGCCTATTTTTATTATCCACGCGACCAAGGAGCCGGACGTACGTACAGTAACGCATTTCACTGACTTTTGGTAACCCTTATGTCGTCCCAATAAGGGTTTTGTAGGGTCTGTCAGTTATGTCAATGATGGTATGCACGTGAAACATGGAAATTGATTTCTACCGGCGCAGCTTTACTATTTTCCTTGAGATATAACAGTTTTTTTTAACATATACACACAAATACTTGAGTAAATACAAGAGGACATATACAAAGACTAGTTTGAATTTTCCAGATTGTCGGTTTTGTCGAACTTCCGACTTCCGGTTGCCGCAAACCGGACGCTTTGCCAAAATTTCCACTTATAACCAAAGTTATCAAGAATTTTACCTACTGGAGAGAGGCGGAATCAATTTTATGGAGTTAAGGGTAAATTTTAGGAATGTCATATACGACTACCCCCTTATTCATAAACGTGTACTAAAGTTACGATGCCGCTGATCATCGTTTGTCCCTTTCCGACGTATTTTTATGATGGAAAGAGACAAACGATGATCAGCGGCATTGTAACTTTAGTACACGTTTATAAATAAGGGGGCCAGTCTCTACCCGTGACTGAAAATCGATAAAATTAAAAAACCTCATAGATCGATAAGATATAGAGAATATAAAGAGTGTTTTTTTTTTCGCCTACAATCTGTCGTGCAGTTGTGCAGTGCAGTTGGCGAAGCTTTGAGGAATAGTTATTTGTGTTACAAGGGGCCAAAGTTGTTGTTTAACTGCTCGTGCTAATAGTGAAATCCAAGCAAGCGAAAGATTCCAAAATTGAACCAAGATCGTAGCGAGTGGTCCGAGAAGTTAGAATCTTGAGCATTGAAACCCTTTCAAGGCACGAGGGTTAAACAAATTTTCCTCCGAGTGAAACACCAAAATTTTCACCTCACCTACGCGAGGAAAATACTAACTATGCAACAACAAAAAATCAAATTCAAATAAACGTAATAAAAAATTATCATTTATAATCATAATTTAAAAGTAATTCTACCAGCTAACATACGGGAACAACTCAATATTTGCATGTGGATAAAATGTAACTTTATCATTAGTTTTTGAACAATCAAGAGGACCTAAGATATTCATAATCTTTATTGCATATCACATTGTATCTAAACCTATTACATAGAATTGTATACAACATGACACCCTGTAGGGCGCAGCAAACAGTTTATTCAAGAGGAGATCGAGTTTTTTGTACAAGATACTTATGAAAAACCCCGGTTTGTCCCCTTGTCGCTGTGTGCGACCGGCCGTTTTCGAGGACCCATATTGTGAGTTGGCGAGTGACCTGTCCACTTTGTACAAGATACTTAGGTACTTTATTAATTAGATTAAGGGGTTTTGAGGGACGCGGCGCGGAGCAGTACGCGAACCACGGCGGTTGTGAATGCTGCTGGCGCTGTTAGTGCTTGACAAAGGTGACCTAGGCTCCGAAACATGCGCAATTGACTAAATACACGTAGTGGAATCCGTATAATTAGTTCAATGAAACGTAATAAATATAAAAGCCTCGTTATAGAGTACCATTTTGTACCATTTGGCGTTGAAACTCTAGGTCCATGGGGTCCCAGCGCGCACAAGTTTTTTGGAGAAATCGCGAAACGTTTGGTTGAAGTAACTGTTGACCGAAGAGCTGGCGGCTTCCTCGCACAACGTATCAGTATTGCGATACAACGAGGAAATGCCGCCTGCATCCTTAGTACAATGCCTCAAGGGCCTATTTTAGATATAAACTAGTTATAGTAATCATCTGTATATATCCATTATGTATATTGTTATCTCAATAAATATTAAGTATCCTTTGTTAGAATGTCTTACGACAGTTTATATTCGATCACCCAAGAGGGCCTTTACCAGTTGGTGTGGTGAAAAATATTGTGCCTATGTTGAGGTTTTAGTGAAAATCAGATTGGACAATGGGAAAACGCTAGACCTAACGTGACGAATGATGATCCGTATGTGTGTTCTTCTAAATAGCTTTTGGTTAGACCTAATTTAAAAAAATAATTGAATAAATAGGTTTTTTCAACACACTTGCTCAAAACGACGTTTTTATTTCACCGATTTTTGGCTCATAATCCTATTAGATATTAAACACGCGTGCTTTTTCAGTATATTATAACACTTGGGCTTTTTCGTTATATTATCCGAATGAGTTAAGAAGGCTGATTGCAAATAATATGCATGGAAACGGAGCCTTCTTAATTTGGTCGAGTAATACTTTTTTTTTAACCAACTATTAGGTTTCAAATGTTAGTTCAAAGAGGTTTTATCACACCAAACATAATTTATAGATTAAATTATCTCGTAAATTACATTAATGAATAAACATAACATTTTATCGATTTGATCTCCATCCGACGAAAAGAAATACGAAAATATAGCTTTTTACATTTTTTTAATTGGCTGTTTGTCGAATTCGTGCGCGCCTTTGCCTTGCGCGCGCATTGGAATCGTGCTTAAAAAAAAGCGCCAGCCATTTTCCGTATTTGTCATAAAATTGGAATAGTTTTGCATGTATATTGACGAACGCCGAACATGTCATTTTCAAGCATTGAAAATGAAGAACACATAAAATTGACGCACGATAGCTTTTTACCATCAAAATCGAGTGAAAAATAATTGGCGGCATATGAAACTTTTATTCAATGGAAAATCAGCAAAAACGCCCAGTCTTTCTTGGAAAACGTGTTGGTAGTTTATTCCAATGAACTGGCGGCGTGCCTACAAGCCCAGTACGCTTTGGTGCAATTATTCAATGTTAAAACTGTAAGCCACAATTTTGAAAATTGTAGGTACCTTTACTGTTTTGCAAAAAAATCTGATTTATTAGTTTTGTTTTTTCTTCGCAAGTGTGTTGAAAAACGTCGTATGAAACGTGTGTGCATTGGTCATTACCCACATCGGCTTTCTTATTGCGCGCTCGCTTACAGATCGCGCGCACAATATCGCCTCGTGTGTAATGACCAACTTAGCACACTTGTATCATAATGTACTATTACCGTATTTTTGTTACCTGTTTAATTGTTACATTCCTAAATATAATTCATCATTCTTTTTAAAATATGGCTTCAGTCCAGTGGAACTATTCGCCAGTATCAATATCTTGATTATTAGGAGCTTTAAATACGACTAAAATTGTACGGTTAGTACAAGACGGTGTACGGTGATTTTATTAGCTCTTGTAAAGCGATAGCTGGACTTTCCAAGTAGCTCGTGGGCTACCGGCCGTTGACTCCAAAATGGTGGTAGAACGCGTTTAAAGCGGCGTTAGGCGTGGCTGACTTGGGCCACCGCCTACGGCCTCGCGGTCCGTATATAGATACGATACGATATATAGATATCTGGTATCTTGCCCACATATAGTTTTTGTTTTACCCAATTGCGTATATCCGACCATCAGTGTATAAACGTGGAAGTCAATATTCAAAAAAACTTGCAATCAAATTGTGTTGTATTGAAACGAACTTTTTCACCACATAATGTAAACAACTTCATGCTGAATCTTGACTTATATAACTGGGACAGAATCATGATAACATAAGCCTGCCCCAGTAGTAAACTTGAGAAAATTTGCAACAGTAAGAAACCCACATATTTGCATGAAAAGATGGTCTTCTACCAGCGTCGTATTAGGCGTGTTCCCTGACTGATTTGCCCAAGGCACAATACCGCTGCATTTCGTGGTAGTTTTCGTTATGCTGCCACGAAGTGCTGGAACAACCTTCCACCTCCTATTTGGGAGAGCACAACTGTTAGTAGCTTCAAATCTAAACTAAAAACACACCTGATAGCTCAACAGGGTATTGCTGCCTAAGGGCATCATTCTACATAGCCTCAGTTCCTAAATATGATTAACCCCCAAGTAAATATCTGGTTACTGCAATATAATGAACTCGCATGTATAATGTATAATATGTGTACCTTAACAGCTGTTATTTATAAGTATTTTTATTTGATATTGCCTTTGATAAGTGATTATTTATTATTATCTGTCACACAAGTCGCGCAGTATGCCGTTCCGCTCACCTCACTGGCTCCACAGAAAACCAGCGCCGTTGACAACGGTTAGTCGTGCCAGCTGCCATGCTGAGTGGAGACCATTTCAGCCTCGCATCTTTAAAAAAAAAATGATGAATGTGCTAAAACACTGTTTTGACAATAGTTTTCCCATAAAAAAACAGACTGTAAAACAGCCTGTTTCGCCCCGTCACTGTATGGAAACGGCTTCTATGCAATAGTAACGTTACATCGTGACGTCACTACCCACTAGGCCAGACCGGCCGTCGTTCAATAATTTTTCAATAAAATATGACATTGATGCATCTGTAATTCACGATGAGTATTAGTTGCCTGTGGAAAGAAAAGTACAGTCAGCAATAAAAGCTTGTACCAATAATATTTTTTTTGCCAAAAACTTATTTATGTAAAAAATAATGCATAGATATATTCATCGATGATTTGTACATGTGTCAGTAGATAATAGCAATACCCAGTGATTAGAATTAGAACATGAAATTGAAATTTGTAAAACGCAGGCCAAGTCGTGGGGGATCTTAATATCGTTTGGCAGAAATAACAACAAAAATAACAGGGTGCGTAGCGAACAAGTCAATCGTTTACGCTCGGTAGCGAACTAAACGCATCTGTCACTGTCGCACTAATATGGAAGAGTGATATAGAGACACAAAGCCTTATCGTTATCGTAATAACAGCACGGCTAGCACGAGCTTGGATTTGACATTTACATTGGCGACTGCGATCGAGTTTACGCACGTCAAGACTTAGTGTCAACTCGTGGTACGGCCAGAGTGGGGCAATACTGATCCTTTCGGGTATTCTCGGCTCCGTTCGGCTCAGCATTGCTCCGGGCAATTATTAGGGTTGGCACAACTTGGCGTCCCAATACGTGCACAACCACAGAAGATAAGATAATGACCCGAAATTTAACAACCATAAATAGCCGAAAGTGATATTGCCATACATTAGAAAGGGACAGTATGATACGTCCCTAAATCGCTGTCAAACTTCGGTTTTGTAGGAAGTTTCTTTTCAGTACGGTAGTACTATTATTTATTCTGTGGTACGGCTATAGACATTTGATTTTATACAAACTTCGAAATTACTAAGATGAAAAATGTTGACAATGACAATATATATTTGAAATTTTAAATTAGAAACTTTTGACAAAAACAGAAACGCAGCGCGGGTGAATCAATCCGTTGACGTGTTCTACCTATACCTATCGAAGTGTCCTACGTGGGTGATCTCGTTGCGAACACGACTGCCGTGGGCGAGTTGTTCGCTTTCGTAAGACGCTGCATAATATATCATAATTTTATGATCTTCATCTGCATATCCACTTAACCAAATGTGCTTTGGCGTCCGACACGTCATTTTCTATGACGGCTAATCGGTGATCACGTGATGTTTTCCATAGAAAACGAAGCGTCGAAAGTTCCGGCCCGGCCCCGGCCCGGTCTAGCTAGCGTACCCTTTGACCAAAATGCAAAATGCAAGTTAGATTAGGTAGTTAAGTTAAAAAAAATACTGAAATCATTAAATTTGTGCCTATTATTAGGTTTCCTTGATTTGTTCCGGATCCGTAACCGTCTGTAAGAAATTTAAAACATAAATTTAAAAGTGGAAAAATTACTGTCTTTGGTGAGACTTGAACTCACGGCCTCTGGATCGATACTCCAGCGCTCTGCCATCTTAGTCACCAAGACCTCATCCATAGGCAGCAAATTTTCCATATAAAATGTCAATGTCAAAAAGGGACCCGTCTGAAAATCAGCGCTGGGTATATATCTAGCAATAAAGCTGAGACAGGTACCCATTGCCTATACCAAAAAACCAGATAAGTAGTTAAAAATTTAGGAGCTAAATTGTTTGTGATTTTTTTTGGATAAATTATTTTGTGCAGTTAAGAGTCCTTATTCCTACAGACGAGCGTATTTTGTAAAATGCTTCCTTTTTCATTCAAGATTACGACGTAACTATTAGTATTTATTCAAAAACTGATAACGTACTTAAATAATCGTTTCCTAAACTAGGGGCTCCAACAGTTCAAATTTTCATTTTCTCTTTTAAACCTCTTTTTTAATGAGGTTTTTTGAGAGTCTTTTCCAAATTTTGCAGTGAGATGTGGCGTTTCGGTTCTCAATTTTGCTATAAACAAGAATCATTTGGTACATGAATGACTACAATTTGATTCAACATATCTCGTACGAGGGGCTGGAATGATTAACAATCGAAGATTCATTTGAAAAAACTGATAAAATACCTTCCGAGTTTTCTTCATTTTTTTGGCGAAAACAGAGTTTTATTATATTTTATTTCCGCAAATTATACGCATATTTTGCTTTAAAAATAATATTATAGCAAACTGTAACTTTATGTTAACCTATAAAAAAAAAATCGTAACTATGGGACCTACATTGCCGTAAATTTATATTTTTTTAAAACACGTATAAATTACTATAAATCACGCAGCAGCGACGCCCCGCTCTCAGTCCGCGCGGAGCGCGCTTAGAGGACGGACCTGTGCTCGATTGTCAGGCATTCGTTGCGATCGTAATCAGCTACGGAGTTCCGAGAAGTGCTATATACTGCGATTAGAAAATCTTAATAAAAGTTCATTTTTTACAGTATGCCTAACTGTTACTTTTTTTTTAATACTAAGTCGGTGGCAAACAAGCATACGGCCCGCATATGTACGCCTGCAACTCCAGAGGAGTTACATGCGCGTTGCCGACCCTAACCCCCTCCCGCCCCTCGTTGAGCTCTGGCAACCTTACTCACCGGCAGGAACACAACACTATGAGTAAGGTCTAGTGTTATTTGGCTGCGATTTTCTGAAAAACGCATTTTCACTTGAAATTACGTTAGGGTTTGCATTATTATTTTTGACCCGGATGAAGTCCAAGTTCTCATGATGGAGTCAGGAGTTGGTCACCAGAACTCCTAATCTACTAATTATAATCCCATCGTGTTTGGGCTCAAAAGATTTGCCCTGACGAACACCATCGATCTAGATGAGGTCCAGGGTCTCATGATGGAGTCAGGAGTTGGTCACTAGAACTCCTAATCTACTCATTATAATTCCATCGTGTTTGGGCTCAACAGAGTTGCCCTGATGAGCACCTTCAATCTAGATGAGGTCCAGGGTCTCATGATGGTGTCAGGAGCTGGTCACCAGAACTCCTAATCTACTCATCATAACTCCATCGTGTTTGGGCTCAATAGATTTGCCCTGATGAACACCATCGATCTAGATGAGGCCCAGGGTCTCATGATGGAGTCAGGAGTTGGTCACCAGAACTCCTAAACTACTCATCATAACCTCATCGTGTTCGGGCTCAATAGATTTGCCCTGACGAGCATCATCAATCTAGATAAAGTCCAGGGTCTCATGATGGAGTCAGGAGTTGGTCACTAGAACTCCTAATCTACTCATTATAATTCCAACGTGTTTGGGCTCAAAAGATTTGCCCTGATGAGCACCATCGATCTAGATGAGGTCCAGGGTCTCATGATGGAGTCAGGAGTTGGTCACTAGAACTCCTAATCTACTCATTATAATTCCATCGTGTTTGGGCTCAAAAGATTTGCCCTGACGAGTACCATCGATCTATTGAGCCCAAACACGATGGAGTTATGATGAGTAGATTAGGATTTCTGGTGACCAACTCCTGACTCCATCATGAGACCCTGGACTTCATCTAGATCGATGGTACTCGTCAGGGCAAATCTTTTGAGCCCAAACACGATGGAATTATAATGAGTAGAATAGGAGTTCTAGTGACCAACTCCTGACTCCATCATGAGACCCTGAACATCATCTAGATTGATGGTGCTCGTGAGGGCAAATCTATTGAGCCCAAACACGATGGAGTTATGATGAGTAGATTAGGAATTATGGTGACCAACTCCTGACTCCATCATGAGACCCTGGACTTCATCTAGATCGATGGTACTCGTCAGGGCAAATCTTTTGAGCCCAAACACGATGGAATTATAATGAGTAGATTAGGAGTTCTAGTGACCAACTCCTGACTCCATCATGAGACCCTGAACATCATCTAGATTGATGGTGCTCGTGAGGGCAAATCTATTGAGCCCAAACACGATGGAGTTATGATGAGTAGATTAGGAATTATGCTGACCAACTCCTGACTCCATCATGAGACCCTGGACTTCATCTAGATCGATGGTACTCGTCAGGGCAAATCTTTTGAGCCCAAACACGATGGAATTATAATGAGTAGATTAGGAGTTCTAGTGACCAACTCCTGACTCCATCATGAGACCCTGAACATCATCTAGATTGATGGTGCTCGTGAGGGCAAATCTATTGAGCCCAAACACGATGGAGTTATGATGAGTAGATTAGGAATTATGGTGACCAACTCCTGACTCCATCATGAGACCCTGGACTTCATCTAGATCGATGGTACTCGTCAGGGCAAATCTTTTGAGCCCAAACACGATGGAATTATAATGAGTAGATTAGGAGTTCTGGTGACCAACTCCTGACTCCATCATGAGACCCTGGACTTCATTTAGATCGATGGTACTCGTCAAATCTATTGGGCCACCATGCCAATCGATACGACAACGAAACACTATCTGTCTCTCTCTCGTACTAATATGCACAAACGATTGGCATCTTGGCTGGGCAGCATGGGTGCGTAGCCAACATGCCAAACGTTTACGATACGACAAGGAAACACTATCTGTCTCTCTATCGCACTAATATGCGCAATCGATTGGCTTCTTGGCTAGGTATCATGGGTGCGTAGCCAACATGCCAATCGTTTACGATACGACAACGAAACACTACTCTCTCTCTATCGCACTAATATACGCAAACGATTGGTATTTTGGCTAGGCACTAAGCAAGTGTGTGGCCAACATGCCAATCGTTTATGATACGACAACGAAACACTATCTGTCTCTCTATCGCACTAATATACTTTATTTATACCTGCAGTCATTTAGTAACTTCTTCATTTTCCATTGGTGTGAAAGAGACAAAATAAGGAGCAAGGGTTATAGTACACTCTGTAGTCTGTACACTTAGTAGTAGTATACATTAAAAAAAACTACTGTGCATATACAATAAAATAAAGAGTGCCCATATGATATCATATGACACTAAAATTAATGTTGCTTGAAATCATATTGAAAACTATCAAGATTATTCTAGTCTGCATTGAAACGCGCGTCGCGTTGCCGGCGCTCGCGTACCGAGCGCCAACGCCATCTATCGAGCGTTATTTCGTGAAATCGGAGAACGCTCCAAGGATTAAGGGCTCTTAAGTGTATTTTGTTTTATCTCACGTTGTATGTTATTTTTTATTTTGTATCTTTGGTAGTTGGGGCAATAAATATTTTTTATCTTTATCTTTATCTTATCTTTAATATGGGTCTAGGGGACCCTAGCGACATCGTAATTTTTCCACTTTTTTTATTCTAAGCTTAATAACTTCGTCCGCAGACGTTTCTGCTTGTTAAAAAAGAATTTAAAACATGTACATATTCCGACGAATTAAGAACATCCTCCTTGGAAATTTTGAAGTTGGTTATACCTAGAACTAGAGAATGAAATATAAACTTGATTACTTGGCGAGCTTACTACCGTGCACCAAAATTATCCGCGGCTTCCTACTTTATCATTTAATCCATGATTATATTGATTATTTATGTACGTCACGAATTATTATTTCCAAATTAATTAATCAAATTTAATTTATTAATTGACAAGATGAATTCGTGGGGAGTGATAGTGTTTTTGGTGGCTGTTACCGTAATACAGGTATCTATTATAATATATTTTCATTTCAGATACTCTGAAAGAGGGTCATTGTGTGCAGAAAATGATACGTCTCTGCTCTAGAGCACTGAACTTTCTAAGTATGTTTTTTTCTCTTTTTTTACGATAAACAACTAAAATTTTGGTTTCAAATGGATTTGTTGAACAATTTCCATGCTGATCATTAACTTTCCATTCCATAAATAACGACATTTCTACCTAAATTGATAGTTGAAAGTACCCTATTGAAGTTTATACTTGGCCGTGTTTTGTTTAATGCGCATGTTTTTTTACTTTCCTCGTATTCGAAATGAAAAGTAGAGTGTTTAAGTGAAAGACACCATTTCATCCCTTTGTTAACAATGTACTATTGCCAGTATTGCAACCCTATGAGGTACAGAACATTACGGCCCAAAGAATCTGGAACTTCCTGGACTCCACGGGCATTAGTAATGAACTTTAAAGGGCCGTCACAATAGATTACTGCTTGGTCGACGTGGTGCTCAAAGGCCCGCAACACCCCATAATAATACCTACTAGCCAACAATTCTTAGAAAACAATTAAAATTCTAAATTTGTGCAGTAAAGTTTTAATAAATAAATAAATGTACGTAATCAAAATACGGTAAAAACATATTTCTTCAACATTTTTAAAATTAAGCCCAACCAAAAGAAATTGAAAGGAACTGTCAAAAAGACCATCATTCGACGTGAGATTTAGAGGTATAGGCAGAAAAGTAGATTTGATTCTAAAAAAAACTAAAAGCTGAAATAACTTAAAAACCAATTAATTTAGACCTCTGGTTGACGAGCTCTAGAATAACCTCTTTAAGGAATAGATCGAATTACCAGTCACTCTGTAATGTAATTTTACTTAGTTCAGTTACCAAGGGGTAGAAATTAATGTATTCTCTCAAGAAGAATTTTAAACGACGTGTACAATTTGATACATCAGTACCCCTAGTGTAAATAAATTCGATTTCCAAACGTGACGTACGCGTTTGCGTTTAGTCTCATTTTGAATTGGATTTCGAAAGAGCGCGCCAAGCGGGACGTTTTGGAAACTCAAAATCCTATACAAAATGAGACTTAAGAGCCCTTAATCCTTGGAGCGTTCTCCGATTTCACGAAATAACGCTCGATAGATGGCGTTGGCGCTCGGTACGCGAGCGCCGGCAACGCGACGCGCGTTTCAATGCAGACTAGAATAATCTTGATAGTTTTCAATATGATTTCAAGCAACATTAATTTTAGTGTCATATGATATCATATGGGCACTCTTTATTTTATTGTATATGCACAGTAGTTTTTTTTAATGTATACTACTACTAAGTGTACAGACTACAGAGTGTACTATAACCCTTGCTCCTTATTTTGTCTCTTTCACACCAATGGAAAATGAAGAAGTTACTAAATGACTGCAGGTATAAATAAAGTATATTAGTGCGATAGAGAGACAGATAGTGTTTCGTTGTCGTATCATAAACGATTGGCATGTTGGCCACACACTTGCTTAGTGCCTAGCCAAAATACCAATCGTTTGCGTATATTAGTGCGATAGAGAGAGAGTAGTGTTTCGTTGTCGTATCGTAAACGATTGGCATGTTGGCTACGCACCCATGATACCTAGCCAAGAAGCCAATCGATTGCGCATATTAGTGCGATAGAGAGACAGATAGTGTTTCCTTGTCGTATCGTAAACGTTTGGCATGTTGGCTACGCACCCATGCTGCCCAGCCAAGATGCCAATCGTTTGTGCATATTAGTACGAGAGAGAGACAGATAGTGTTTCGTTGTCGTATCGATTGGCATGGTGGCCCAATAGATTTGACGAGTACCATCGATCTAAATGAAGTCCAGGGTCTCATGATGGAGTCAGGAGTTGGTCACCAGAACTCCTAATCTACTCATTATAATTCCATCGTGTTTGGGCTCAAAAGATTTGCCCTGACGAGTACCATCGATCTAGATGAAGTCCAGGGTCTCATGATGGAGTCAGGAGTTGGTCACCATAATTCCTAATCTACTCATCATAACTCCATCGTGTTTGGGCTCAATAGATTTGCCCTCACGAGCACCATCAATCTAGATGATGTTCAGGGTCTCATGATGGAGTCAGGAGTTGGTCACTAGAACTCCTAATCTACTCATTATAATTCCATCGTGTTTGGGCTCAAAAGATTTGCCCTGACGAGTACCATCGATCTAGATGAAGTCCAGGGTCTCATGATGGAGTCAGGAGTTGGTCAGCATAATTCCTAATCTACTCATCATAACTCCATCGTGTTTGGGCTCAATAGATTTGCCCTCACGAGCACCATCAATCTAGATGATGTTCAGGGTCTCATGATGGAGTCAGGAGTTGGTCACTAGAACTCCTAATCTACTCATTATAATTCCATCGTGTTTGGGCTCAAAAGATTTGCCCTGACGAGTACCATCGATCTAGATGAAGTCCAGGGTCTCATGATGGAGTCAGGAGTTGGTCACCATAATTCCTAATCTACTCATCATAACTCCATCGTGTTTGGGCTCAATAGATTTGCCCTCACGAGCACCATCAATCTAGATGATGTTCAGGGTCTCATGATGGAGTCAGGAGTTGGTCACTAGAACTCCTATTCTACTCATTATAATTCCATCGTGTTTGGGCTCAAAAGATTTGCCCTGACGAGTACCATCGATCTAGATGAAGTCCAGGGTCTCATGATGGAGTCAGGAGTTGGTCACCAGAACTCCTAATCTACTCATCATAACTCCATCGTGTTTGGGCTCAATAGATCGATGGTACTCGTCAGGGCAAATCTTTTGAGCCCAAACACGATGGAATTATAATGAGTAGATTAGGAGTTCTAGTGACCAACTCCTGACTCCATCATGAGACCCTGGACCTCATCTAGATCGATGGTGCTCATCAGGGCAAATCTTTTGAGCCCAAACACGTTGGAATTATAATGAGTAGATTAGGAGTTCTAGTGACCAACTCCTGACTCCATCATGAGACCCTGGACTTTATCTAGATTGATGATGCTCGTCAGGGCAAATCTATTGAGCCCGAACACGATGAGGTTATGATGAGTAGTTTAGGAGTTCTGGTGACCAACTCCTGACTCCATCATGAGACCCTGGGCCTCATCTAGATCGATGGTGTTCATCAGGGCAAATCTATTGAGCCCAAACACGATGGAGTTATGATGAGTAGATTAGGAGTTCTGGTGACCAGCTCCTGACACCATCATGAGACCCTGGACCTCATCTAGATTGAAGGTGCTCATCAGGGCAACTCTGTTGAGCCCAAACACGATGGAATTATAATGAGTAGATTAGGAGTTCTAGTGACCAACTCCTGACTCCATCATGAGACCCTGGACCTCATCTAGATCGATGGTGTTCGTCAGGGCAAATCTTTTGAGCCCAAACACGATGGGATTATAATTAGTAGATTAGGAGTTCTGGTGACCAACTCCTGACTCCATCATGAGAACTTGGACTTCATCCGGGTCAAAAATAATAATGCAAACCCTAACGTAATTTCAAGTGAAAATGCGTTTTTCAGAAAATCGCAGCCAAATAACACTAGACCTTACTCATAGTGTTGTGTTCCTGCCGGTGAGTAAGGTTGCCAGAGCTCAACGAGGGGCGGGAGGGGGTTAGGGTCGGCAACGCGCATGTAACTCCTCTGGAGTTGCAGGCGTACATATGCGGGCCGTATGCTTGTTTGCCACCGACTTAGTATTAAAAAAAAGTAACAGTTAGGCATACTGTAAAAAATGAACTTTTATTAAGATTTTCTAATCGCAGTATATAGCACTTCTCGGAACTCCGTAGCTGATTACGATCGCAACGAATGCCTGACAATCGAGCACAGGTCCGTCCTCTAAGCGCGCTCCGCGCGGACTGAGAGCGGGGCGTCGCTGCTGCGTGATTTATAGTAATTTATACGTGTTTTAAAAAAATATAAATTTACGGCAATGTAGGTCCCATAGTTACGATTTTTTTTTTATAGGTTAACATAAAGTTACAGTTTGCTATAATATTATTTTTAAAGCAAAATATGCGTATAATTTGCGGAAATAAAATATAATAAAACTCTGTTTTCGCCAAAAAAATGAAGAAAACTCGGAAGGTATTTTATCAGTTTTTTCAAATGAATCTTCGATTGTTAATCATTCCAGCCCCTCGTACGAGATATGTTGAATCAAATTGTAGTCATTCATGTACCAAATGATTCTTGTTTATAGCAAAATTGAGAACCGAAACGCCACATCTCACTGCAAAATTTGGAAAAGACTCTCAAAAAACCTCATTAAAAAAGAGGTTTAAAAGAGAAAATGAAAATTTGAACTGTTGGAGCCCCTAGTTTAGGAAACGATTATTTAAGTACGTTATCAGTTTTTGAATAAATACTAATAGTTACGTCGTAATCTTGAATGAAAAAGGAAGCATTTTACAAAATACGCTCGTCTGTAGGAATAAGGACTCTTAACGAAAACGCGTTCGTCACGTTATGATGTCGATCAAAGTTACACTAGGGGTACAGTACCCCTAGTGTAAATATTTTCGACAGCGAAACGTGACGTACGCGTTTGCGTTAAGTGTCATTTTGTATGAGATTTTTGACTTTCCGAAACGTCCCGCTTGGCGCGCTGTTCAAAAACCCATACAAAATGAGACTTAACGCAAACGCGTACGTCACGTTTCGAAATCGAAATTATTTACACTAGGGGTACTGGTTACTTCTCAGTGTACAACATGGTAATGCCCAA
The DNA here is from genome assembly GCF_033807575.1 of Cydia pomonella. Lineage (NCBI taxonomy): Eukaryota > Metazoa > Arthropoda > Insecta > Lepidoptera > Tortricidae > Cydia > Cydia pomonella. The sequence goes on from NC_084722.1 coordinate 2,133,196, forward strand.
TAGTTGACACCCTGTTGTAAATAAAGTTAAAATCAAGACACATACTGTGCCAGTGACGAGCATTCGGACGTTAACTTTTTATATTAATGAGTATGTGGATTTAGATATTTGATACATGTTATAAATGGTGTAGAATTTAGCCCGTCAACGATTTCAGCCGGATTATCGTCATCGATAAGCTGGATTACATTATCAGTAATATTAGTAGTTATCTTGTTAATTAAAAAATGAAGTTGATAATATTTGATGTTTTAGGTATACGCGGAGGATCTCGCGTTTCCCGAAAATGCAAGAAGTAAGTAACACAAATATCCCATTATTGGACACCTTCACAATGGGACCTCGGCCAAAATAATTTTTAACGCTTAATGGAAATTGTGTACCGTAAAACCACCCAACTATAATCCAAAGCTCCCAACTATGGTCCACAAATAAACGAATTTTTTCTCGTTCAGGTGTGTATTTTACAATATTTTTGTAGTTCTAAGGCAAAGTATGTTTCTAAATGGAAGGTAAAACTAGGAGTACGTAAACCAAAATGAACATTGGTATAGATAGGTACTTAATTTCATTTTGAACTTGTGGACCATAGTTACAGTATTGGACTATAGTTGGGTGGTTTTACGGTACCTACATATCTTGTTTCGAGAGACAAATTGACAATATTTATAACGATAACTATATTATTTATGCCGATATTTAAAAAACATGGGATATCCCAACAACAACTACGTTACTTTAATAAACCTTATATTTTATTAGAAAATTGCAGGAAGACCATTGGTTAATGGTAAACAATAAGACAATTTTACTTTTTAACCGACTTCAAGATTTCAAAAGGAGGAGGTTATCAATTCGGGTGTATGTATTTGTAATAATTTCTTATAAAAAAAATCCTTGGGGCAAAATGGTAACGCAGTGGTAATAATAACAGAGTTACCTACAATTAAGCAGTTGAATTTAGAAAAATAAAGAATTTTACTAAACAATTGTAAGTACAAATTATTTGTATCAAATTAATAATTGTGTTAAATTTTAAAATAACAAGTTGCCTGAAATTCATTTTAATTTGGAAAGGGACAAGTGTTTAGGCATTAATAAGTATTTTTCACCACACCAACTGGTAAAGGTCCTCTTGATTGTTAAAAAACTAATGAGAAAGTTGCATTTTATCCACATGTGGGGCAAAGTCATGAAATGCAAATTTTGAGTTGTTTCCTTATGCTAGCTGGTAGGATTGACTTTCAAATGATAATTTCTTTATTACGTTCATTTGGATTTGATTTGGTTTGAGTTTTTTGGTATTTCATAACTAGTTAGTATTGTCCCTGTGTTAATGAGGTGAATTTTTTTGTGTTTCACTCGGAGGCAAAGATTGTTTAACCCTCGTGGTTTGTATCCTCGCAACGCTCAAGATTCCACTTCTCGAACCACTCGCTACGCTCGTGGTTCAATTTTGGATTCTTTCGCTTGCTCAGGACTCAATATTAGCACGAGCGGTTAAACAACTTTGTCCCCTTATAAAACAAATAACTATTGGCCCACCTAACAGCAGTCCGAACCGAGGCGCCCGACACTGCAATGATCGCCCACACTGATTGTTGAAGCCATGTCATTAGGTACGGATTGTAAGGTAAGGTCAATAGGGTTGTTTCCATCTACAAATCTTAGGGCAGAATTGTATCCTAATAAATTCTTTTGGATTATAAGGACATGTTAAACTACTTTTAGGGGACCTGTAATGACCATATTTTTGTAAATATTGAATTTAAAATATCTTTTGGCACACGTTACGTGACCAAACTCGAAACGTCATTGAACATTCTGATGACGTCACAACTCTCGGATTGACACTGTTGACAGTTAGGCGATAGACAACAAATGACAAATGTCAGTTGACAGTTCGTATCTTCTACGTGCGTATGTAGTTATGTGTCAAACCGTAAACTGTGACGTCACACAATTTTCAAAGAGCGTTTTGGGCGCGAAAGCATCTGTCAAAATATATTTTGTTAATTTAACATATTTAAAGCCGTTTTAGTATAAAAGTTGAATTTTAGGGCAACTTTTAGTTAATATAGAACGTAATACGAGCGTTTCGAAAAATTGGAAACAACCCTATTCGCTCGCATGTATTTTACGCATGCATTACGCTACGCCTGTCGTAATGATGAGAGAAATTCATACGCTACGCTACGACGACGCTTCGTGTGCGGACTTGTTTAAACTTGTACGTGCTCGTAGGGCTCTTGTCCTGCGCGCGTATTACGATATGCTTACGCGTCTCTTGCGCTTACGCGCCGTGTGCTGGGGACCTAAGTGTCTCTCTAAAGCAAAGTACAGTCGGCAATAACGTCTTGTAATTACTATTTTAGGCCCCTCCGGTGCCCGTATTGTATCCGGCTGGGAGGCCGCAGAGGGCCAGATCCCTTGGCAGCTCTCCTTGCGAATGGTGAACCCGACCGGAGCTGTGTCTTCTTGCGGTGGCTCCATAATCCATCCTGAATGGGGTTTAACTGCCGCTCACTGCACTGCAACGTACGTAACATAGATAAAGTTACATAGTTTCTAATGATAAAACTTCGTTGTCACAAACGTATTTGTTATATAACTAGCGAGCGACCCGCCCCGCCTTCTTTCAGGTTAACAAATTATACACCGTCCTCAAGAACGACTCGATTGAGAGGTGAAAACCGCATGAAAATCCGTACAGGTTTTGAGTTTAGCGCGAACATACATAAAGACAGACGCGGCGGGGGACTTTGTGTTATAAGATGTAATGAAATTGGGTTACTCGTACGTATATAGTCAAGAAGCTCCTCGTTATGGAGCGAAACGTGTCGAACAGTCTTTGACTTAAAATACGTGAGAGACCCATTTGAATATACGTATTTAATGCATACTTACTTACTGCTGTGGCGCAGCAACCCGGAGTGAATCTTGGCCTCCGACACCAAAGACCGCCATGCTTCTCTGTCCAAAGCCGTTTCTGTTCCATCGACGGCGCCGAGTTCGCTAAGGTCTCTTTGCACTTCGTCTCTCCAGCATACCATATTTAATGCATACCTTTCTTAGTTTCTAACCGAACCATTAAAGGCAGGACCTTTAATGGTTCGGTTAGATTATTTGGCCTAGCCACTTAGAAAATCGTTAATATAAAGGCCGATCAAAACTTAAACAATGTACTAGACATGCGCGAAACAGTGCTTCAAAAAGTAATGCTATATCACATCACTTTTTCGAAAACGTAATGTTACACTGAGATATCACATCACTTATCACTCGAAACGAAACATTTACCCGAACGAATACAGCGCGCGGGCGCGCGCGTGATGGCAACATCACACTCATCACAGTACCAACTACATTACGCAGCGAGTGTTAGGACTCTAGGGCGTATCATATCGGCGCGTCGATCTATTACGCATTGCGTTTTGTCACCGCCATGTGATAGATCGTTTTTGTTAATGTTTTTATTTTTATAGTCGTAAAATATGCATCATAGATAAAAAATAAAAGAAAATATCTGTTAATTAATGAGATAACGCCATCGAGAGTCACTAGGTAGTATTTTTATTTGGGTATATCAATAAAATTATGATATGATACTGATACTGATACGAGAATGTACTGTAAACACTAGCTCACTATTAAATTAAAGATAAATAAGTAACTTCACTCGTGCTTAATTTAGTTTGCCGCGAAAGTCAACCAAACCAAACATTTCACAACAATAATAAACAGTAAATACGTTTTTGTTCGTCAAATTCAAACTCGCAAGCGAATTATCATTTAGCCGCATCCTTATAGGTAAAATACTAAAAACATTGTAAGCTCTATGGTAACGCATTACAGTTTTAAATCGATTGCAGGTGCAAAAATCCGTTATCGTATCAATTTAATGAAATTTGCAATAACTCAAATGAGACTGCTACCGACCGGCTGAGCGGACCGATCCGAAGTGTTCCGAAAGCATTGCGGAATGAGAGCGAGCGAGCAGTGAGTGCGGGTGCGAGCGGGATAGCAAAGTAATGATAGCATGGCAAACAAACATCACACATCACACCATCACGTCTCATTGCTCATTATACATTACGCGGATTGTACTTGAACGGACCTTTCGTACCGACTACCGGCGCGTCAATCTATATTGATGCTTTACGAGTTTACGCGCGCTTCGGCCAGTCATATGCTCCAGTGATGTTTGAAGTAATGCTTGGTTTCTCGGAGTGATGCGTAATGCAACATTACGCGTTTGAGTGATATCTCATTTGTGATGTTACGCGCATTACTTACACATGTCTACAATGTACCTATAGAAATTGTAATGTAATATATTTACCTCAGTAAATCATACGATATAATGTATTTCCAACGGTTCGCCAACACAACCATCACGCGGTGCGACCGCGCTGCTCGCCGGTCTAACTTCGACTGGCCGTTACTGTTAGTGACGTCATCATTATGTAAGCGCTCGAGACGTCTAGAGTCAGACCAAGATAAGTTGGCAGCGATTTTGACAGCCTAGACAGTGCAGGTGTTATTTTAAACGTTAAACTTCTCTGAAATCATGACGTATATTTAACGTTTGCACAGACTGGCCTATCAAAATCGCTGCTAACTTAGCTTGGTCTGACTCTATACACTACAGAAATAGTCTCGTGATTTTTCGTATCATTTGTCTCATACATTTTGTCCTTTCTTTTAGAGTTTGTCGATGTGCAGTCGTCACCTTGGCTATTTATTAATTATTCAAAAATTTGATTCAGGCAACGAGGCCCATTATTACAAATACCTTACAGACTAACATAGATATACATTTTATAAAATTACTACTAAACACTAGGCGAAAAAACGGCGTAGCTCCGTCCGAAACACGACAACCTTCGGCCAGAAGTCGGCACACTCGATGCTCCCCTGCAGCGGTCGCGGCACGCGCACAACAAAAGTTGAAGTGCACGAAGAAGCGCGATCAAAGCTGGAACGCCCTCAGCGTATCTGCTATGCCCCTAGGCGACTTTTAATATACAAGACAGTCCTGTTCGAATTAACTCGGTTCAAAATATCTTCCTTGTAGATAAAGGTGGCCAATAAAAATCATCACACACAATTCCCAAATCTGTTCCAGCCGCGTCACCATGGTGCTTCGCGCCGGCGCAGTCAGCCTGTGGCGTCCGGAGCTCATCTTCGAGACTTTCGAGTATTTCAATCATCCCCTGTATATTGATGCCCTGCAGTCCATCGTGCAGCCTCATGACATCGCCATACTGAAGTTCCAACGTACCATCACCTTCTCTGGTAAGCATTAGAGAGTAGACACGATCGTTTTAACCACTTCAGAACAGTTCAGAAAAGTCAAGTAGGTAAACTAAGTAGGTACTAGTAGTTACTGTTATAGAATCATATTGATTAGAAATGCGAAGATTATATAAAAATTATGACTGTGAAGAATAACGAATGTGATCAAATGCAGTTGTGTAGAATTCATAATGTGCAAAATTCCGAATAGAAAGAAACGCGATCGGGTAAAAATATGACTGTGAAGTATAATGAATAGGAAGAAACAATAGAGGCAGAAATGACGAATTATCCTTTGAATGCAATATTATTATATATGTATATTCTAATGGCGTGTTGCTCTTTTACAGACCGTGTGCAGCCCATCCGTGTCCAGAACTCTCTCGACAAGAACCGCGACTACAATGGTGTGAGGCTTGAAGCTTCTGGCTGGGGGCGCACTTGGACCAACGGTAATATAAGACTGTGCCTATGGTTGACCCTATCCATGTGATAAAATGGACCTTTTTTTATGACAGATTTTGATAAAAATTGGTAGGATTCAAAAACTAATTCTAATCGGAAAAACACGAAATCCAAATTAGGGACAAAAAAATGAATGAAAATTCCCATTGGGTTACGGGAAATTCTACACGATTTTCGTAACTCAGCGGTAGCAGCATGGTTCCATTTTTATCACCTTTCACTATGCCTGTCACTTTTGCACTTACATACTTGTTAGAACGTGACAGGCATGGTGACAAATGATAAAGAGCCGACCATCTTAGGCCTACAGTAGAAGATTTTGTAGGATATACAGTAAAATTGCGCTTATGTTGTACAGAATAAGAAACTATCTATCCACCAAATTTCGAGTAGCTCCGAAGGAGTTACATGCGCGTTGCCGACCCTAACACTCCGCACCCTCGTTGAGCTCTGGCAACCTTACTCACGGCAGGAACACAACAGTGAGTAGGGTCTAGTGTTATTTGGCTGCGGTTTTCTGTAAGGTTGAGGTACTTCCCCAGTTGGGCTCTACCTATGTACATATGTACCTGTTACCTTTTATTGTACTGTCATTTAAGTATTTAAGATGCACTGACTATCCAGGAACTTCTAGAACGGAGAAGCACAAGACGCGTCCGTTAGGAACCATTTATTTAAAGAGTGTGATGAATTGTAGGTATACATTAATCTGTCGGTGAGAATTGATTTTACCCTCTTACATAATTATACTCATATATCACAGTCATAAGAACGACCTTTTTCTAAAATGTGTTTGATCTATTCGCAGGAGCTACTCCCGAGAACTTGCAGTGGGTGTACCTGTCCGGAGACTCGAACGAGCGCTGCCGGTCTGCGTACGGCGGGAGCTCCATAATCGTAGACTCCACCATCTGCGCCAGTGCCTACAATGTCACCAGTCAGTCTACTTGTCAGGTAAAGAATCCTGGGAAAGAGACCTGGGAGTCGAGCTAGCTGTATTCGGTGGTCACTATTGCCTCCATTTCAGAGGGCCTACCGCGAACCACGTTCGACGTGTTACCTCTCTGTCGTACTTGTAAATTTGTACGTAAGTGTGACAGGGAGGCAACACGTCGAACGTGGTTCGCGGTAAGCCCTCAGATTTCACTATCGCACGGGTTTTGACGTTTTACTTCAATAACTCTGAAAGTATATACTTCAGTACCCCTAGTGTAAAATTAATTTACACTAGGGGTACTGAAGTATATACTTTACTGAAGTATAAGCGAAACGTGTCATACGCGTTTGCGTTAAGTCTCATTTTGTATGGGATTTTGAGTTTCCAACACTTCCCGCTTGGCGCGCTATTTCTAAATCCCATACGAAATGAGACTTAACGCAAACGCGTACGTCACGTTTCGCTATCGAATAAATTTACACTAGGGGTTCTGATTTAAATGTCGCTGGTCAAATCCCTCGGCTTTATCACTACCAATTTTATACTAAAATTATATTGCTATCGAATGCAGGGCAACGATATACAATCGAAAATAAATGAAAATTAGACATGTTTTCGTGATTTTTCTATCGAAGCAACTTTAACCTATTAAGATTTTTCTTTTAGTCTGCCCTGGGAAATATAGTCTAGTTCCTGTATGATTTATTTCATTGCATTTGTTTTTCATTAAAATATTAAAGAATTCTAAATAAAAACTACAATTTTGCTACTAATCGTTTGCTGTGCGTCTTGTGGAGCCCTCATGCCCTACCCCAACGGCGTGTCTCAACGCGATTTTGTTATTTCTAACTATAGCTTGAATGTTGAATATGAAGATATACTGATCAACTTTTGTTATAAAATAAAAATAAAATAAAATATTTTTATTTCAGAACCATCAGAGTTATGAAACCAAACTTTATCAAACATGAAAATGCAAAAAATCTGTCAGATTATGATCAAACAACAAATCAACTCAGTTTATCATGTTAATAACGAAAGGAAACCTGTATCTTCTTTGGTCATTCAATGCTACAGTACCATCAAGCTGGTCTGATTGTCTGATAATGAAGACCGAAGGAATTTTTTTAATTTGTATTTTTTTCAACCCCATCGAGTTTAGCCGCGATGACTAACAATTACACAAAGATTTGTGTAAGATTGTCTTTATTGTTTATTTATTTAATTAAATATACCTATTAACTACAGGGTGACAGTGGCGGCCCTCTCGTCGAGTTGGAAGAAGACGGCAAATACACGCTGATCGGAGTCACCTCCTTCGTGTCAGCTCTCGGCTGCCATGCTGACATGCCTGCCGGTAAATACTTCTTTGCAATTATATTAATTATCAGTAAAATAAATCTGCTGGCCGGCGACATAGAGGCGACATGGAACATAGAAACTCACACGTGGTTATGCCCCTATATGCCCAATTGCTACTCAATTCTTTCTGGAAATAAATGACAGTATTTAATGCTCAGTTTCTGAAGGTAAAAAGCACCTATTAAATAATTAAAATCGTTCTTATTCTGTCTCTGATAATTTTGTGTCGAAAAACTCGCAAACAGTCTACTTATTAAATGCCGCTTTCGCAAAATAACCGTTTACAAAAATCGTTTCGGCTAAACTTGGTCAAAGGGACTATTACATTTCTTTCTATTGTGATTTCAAAATTTAAATACCATTTTTTCCAGGTTTCATTCGTCCCGGACACTACCACGATTGGATTACCGACGTGACTGGTATCAACTTCGACTGGGTCCCTGAACCGCCCACCGACTCCAGTGAGTCCAAATCTAGCGAGTCCAGCTCTAGCGAGTCTAAATCCAGCGATTCCAGCTCGAGTGAGTCTAAATCCAGTGAGTCCAGCTCAAGTGAGTCTAAATCCAGTGAGTCTAAGGAGTCTTCTGAATCTAAGGAAACCTCTGAGAGCATATCCAAGGAGACATCTGAGTCAGAATCTAAGGAAACCAATGAGACCGAATCTAAGGAAACTACTGAAACCGAATCTAAGGAGACTAATGAGTCAGAATCTAACGATACCAATGAGTCAGAATCTAATGAAACCCAAGAAACCATAGAAAGTGAATCTAAGGAAACCTCTGATGAAGAATCCAAGGAATCCGCTGAGACAGAGTCTAAGGAAACCACGGAGACTGAGTCTAAGGAGACCGCTGAAGCAGAATCTAATGAGACTTCTGAGGCTGTATCCCAGGAAACAGTAGAAACAGAATCTAAGGAAACCTCTGAGGCCGAATCCAGAGAAACCACTGAGACCGAATCAAAGGAAACCACGGAGACAGAATCCAATGAGACCGCTGAAGCAGAATCAGAGGAGACGTCTGAGGCCGTATCCCAGGAAACAGTAGAAACGGAATCTAATGAAACTGTTGAGGCGGAATCTAATGAAACCATTGAGGCCGAATCTAATGAAACCGTTGAGACCGAATCTAAGGAGACCACTGAGGCCGAATCTGAGGAAACCACTGAGACCGAATCAAAGGAAACTACGGAGACAGAATCCAATGAGACAGCTGAAGCAGAATCCAAAGAAACGTCTGAGACCGTATCCCAGGAAACAGTAGAAACGGAATCTAAGGAAACAGTTGAGGCCGAATCTAATGAAACCGTTGAAGCTGATTCTAATGAAACTGTTGAGACCGAATCTAAGGAGACCACTGAGGCCGAATCTGAGGAAACCACTGAGACCGAATCAAAGGAAACTACGGAGACCGAATCCAATGAAACATCCGAGGCCGTATCCCAGGAAACAGTAGAAACGGAATCTAAGGAAACAGTTGAGGCCGAATCTAATGAAACCGTTGAAGCTGATTCTAATGAAACCGTTGAGGCCGAATCTAATGAAACTGTTGAGGCCGAATCTAAGGAGACCACTGAGGCCGAATCTGCGGAAACAACTGAAGAAACTAGTGAGGAAGCACAGTCTCGCCTTTTCTGGTCCGTTTTCCGCAGTGCCTCGTTGAGTGTCTTTGGAAAATAATAAATTAAAGAAAAGTAGAATTTAATAAAATGAATAAAGTTATTTTGGAATAAATCTTGTGTCTATTAGTTATATTATATTGAATTCCCCGAGAATCATATTATTTCATATTTCATATTTTATATTAAAGAGTGTCGCACTAGGCTAGTTTTATCTAAGAAGATGGTGAAGAAAATTTGTAAAAATTTATTTACAATTACATTTTTAAAAATATGTCGAAAGACTCATACAAGACAGTCTTCTTATACTTTTTCTTCTAAAAAAACTTGTAAATAATAACATAAACAACATACCGCATCTTGATCAAAGAAAGAATATGTAATTACAGACAATTTATAAAGTTGCGTAGGTACAAAAATGTGACCGCGGCGGAAACAGACCCACTTTGTCGTTTGCCATAAGGACGCGATTTGCTTATATCTTTATACGAATAAGCTGACAAGGCGTCCTTATGGCAAACGAAAACTTGGGACGTTTTGCCGGCCGCGGTCGCGAATATCAGGCTCGATATCAAAATAATACTATTTCTACCGTTATTTACATTAGTAAAATTTACTAAAAATATGAGTAGGTAAATATTTATTTACATTTTTTATAATATTTATGAATTACCCTTAAAAAAACATAAAATTTTAAATTCAGGGATTAAAGAGTAATGAAGTAATTATTAGATTTTTAATTTTAATACAAATATTACTTGATTGCGTGGCGATGGGCGGCTGTGAAAAGGGAATGCCTGAGATACTGTGCGATGATGGATGCTGGGCCCTCAACTGTTGTTGTGTATTAGTTTTAAGCTGTTAATTTATATAATTTCATGACGCATTGGTTGCGACTGTAATGACATGTAAATATGTTTGAAATAAAATAGAATTATTCAATTATTGCGGAAAACATATTTTAGTTGGTTTTGGCCGGTGTCCCATGGATTTCCGCCGTTGATCGTTGATTATTGTAATATCGAACTTACAAAATCATACTGGTTAATAAGAGTGTATAAATTTGTGTTATAATTATTATCTGTTGAATGTTGTGAAAAATTTATCTTTAGCTATGCTGTAGCTTACATAAAATTAAAGAGGGATGTTTGTCCAATTATAGGTAATCAACTAATTACAGCTAATTTAAATTTAAAAAATCTACACATACGCAGTGTTGACCTCTCATTAAAATTTATATTTCGCGCCTTTTTCTACTGGAAAAGTTGGTTTGCCAGAGTATTGCTTTGCCAGGTTATTAATATTTAGTCAGCAGTGTATTTAGTGGCTGGAACAGCTTAATTCGAACTATTTTTAAGTGTAGCAACACTTTTCCTTTGTCATTTTCTTATTTCTTTAATTTCTTTTCATGTCATTTTCAGTTTGCTAACAAGAAAGACGGTACCTATATGGTGTGTTTAAGACAAAATTTTATCTAAATTTAATAAAAAATATCTTCTTTACTCATCAATATACAAAATGGGAGTTTGGCCAGAAGTAACAACTGTGAAAAATGAGAACAGACATGAAATTAAGCTATCTGGCGCGTCAATATCACAACGAATATCCGAAGAAGGTTTAGACAACAATTTGTTCCAATTAACCAATTTAAACCTGCTAAATATTAGTGATACGTGCCTCACGATTATTCCTGATGATATAAAGAGGTTAGTTAACCTACAATCACTGTTATTATTCGGAAACAAACTGCAAGAATTTAACGAAAATATAACCTCTTTACCAAAATTAAAGGTGCTCGATTTGTCCAGAAACGAAATTAAAAGTATCCCAGACGGTCTGAATAAGATGAAAGAATTGACAAGCATCAATTTCAGTTCGAACCAAATTGAAGCTATGCCGAAATTTGTCGATTTTCCCAACTTAATTATAGTTGATGTGTCTAATAATAAATTAACCGAGTTTATAGATCTGGAAGGCGCTCATTTGCCTCATTTGACGGATCTTAAGCTGAAAGGCAACGCTATTGAGACAATCCCGAGCTATTTGCCACAAAGTTTGCCATCACTGAAGAACTATGATATGGGTGATAACAAAATCAAAATTGTCCCAGGAGAACTTGCTAATCTGCAAAAATTAAAAGGTAAAATTCATAGTAATGTCATCCAACATTTTTACAGGCTTAATCAAGTTTCAATAAAAAATGCAGTATTGCGAAAGTATATTGGTAAATAACATAAGTATTGCACAACATTGAATTTAATGTCATGCTAATATTGCTGACTTAGTATCTTAAGAAACAGGATATTTCCTTTTCTTTATTATTATTTTAATTGCTTTAGGTACTCCACATTACATATGTAAATACTTCTTCCTTGTTGTATCCTCATGGCTGAGGGATGTGATGACTGTGGACACTCTTCACTAGTGCTCTCCAAGCCGCTCTTGGGCCCGGTGCATGTTAGCCTGCAATATGGTTTTTGTCGCTGACATTATTCTGTCCGCCCAACACATGGCCATATGTCCATCCCTACGTTTCCTTGGCATGATGCCAGTGATTATGAGGTTTTCCAGCCTGGACCTGTCCTGCTCAGATGGCCGCAGAAACCAAGTACACCTTGGGTGCAAACAGTGGAGAGCCTCGTTTTAATGTTAAGTTTGTTGTGAATGAAGAATATATGTAAATACACTGCTTCAATTCTTCTAAAAATGGTTATTTATTTTTATTTACTTATAATTGCTTCATGTTTTCTAGAACTAAACCTCAAAGGCAACAAGCTTGCTGACAAGCGTCTCATGAAACTAGTCGACCAGTGCCGCACTAAGCAAGTGCTAGATTATGTCAGGGAACACTGTCCGAGGAGTGATTCTCAAGCCCAGACAAAAGGAAAAGGAAAAAAGGGCTCCAAAAAACAAGAAGACACACCAATCGAAGAAGCTGTCTGTGATCTAAGCCATTCAATGAAGATTCTATATGTCGAAGATAATATCCCTAACGTACAAATCATAGAATCTCAAGTTGGCGCTGTCCGTCCGTACATACTGTGTTGTATTGTTAATGATTTGAGCTTTACCGAGGCGTCTTTTAAGAAGTTCATTCAGATGCAGACGAAACTCCATGACACGGTGTGCGAGAAGAGGAATGTTGCCACTATAGCCACACATGACTTAAAGAAAATTGCACCTGGTAAGTTTATTTTTTTATTTTTATTTTTTGTTTTTACTCTTATCTGCCATCGGCTTTCTTAGCCATAATCAGATTGTATCTATGTATCTAAAAAAAATGTCTTTTTCCAGGTGGTGGTCCATTAACCACCATTCCTTTATTATGTGAAAACAGGGGGTGGATTATTCTCTCTGGTCTAGTTCCAAGATCTGCCACCTTTTCAGTCTTGTGATGTTACTGTTGTTCTTTAATAGGTCTCTGGCAAGTTCGTTCTCATGATTTGTGAGCCTTTCCTTATATTTCTTTGAGAAGCTATTTACTTCCTCTTTGATGGTTGGTATATGTAGGTAGTCATGTATTTCTTTATTACGGATAAACCAGGGTGCACAAGATATTGTTCTGAGAGCAATATTCAGGAATCTTTGAAGGATCTCGAGGTTAGAATTGCTCGCTGAACCCCAGAGTTGTATACCATACGTCCAGATAGGTTTTATAATACATATATGCACCTGGTAAGTTAGAAATATTTTTTTAAATTATAGTTTCAATTAGCTCAATTTTGTTTAATTCAAGATATCATTGAACAAGCCTGGACCCTTAAACTACGTCCAAAAGAGAGGTATGGGCACTGTGAATGTCATCTGGCTTTGTGTGGTAGGGCACAGCACAGCAGGTGACATTCCAGATCCAGAGCAAAGCCCAACTGGGGAAGTACCTCCACCAATATATATCTTATACCTTTAAACGAGCAATTCTTGTATATATATATATTTATTGTGAAAGTAAAATAAACATTTTGATTTTGATATATATATATATATTTCTGTGATCTCGGAAACGGCTCCAACGATTTCGCTGAAATTTGGTATATGGGGGTTTTTGGGGGTATAAAATCTATCTAGATTAGTCTTATGTTTGGGAAAACTCGTGTTTTCGAGTTTTCATGCGTTTTTCTTTCGACGCAGAATATGGTCGCTAATTTCGTGTTACCGGCCGCTGTCCGTCTGGTCCAGTAAGACGCGGACTGCTAAACAAGTGTTACGGGTTCGAATCTCGCCCGGTGACTAACTTTTGTCTTTTTATTTTATATGTTCAAGTTTATATATAATTTATTAATTTTTATTGTTTTAGACAAGTTTAATTTAGTAAAAAAATGTAGTTAAGATTATCACCTATACACCACCATATTACAATAAATAGTTATAACCGAGCAAAGCTCGGTCGCCCAGGTACTATTAAATTAACTGTTGCAGAAACTTTTGAACACCAGATATGTCTTTGAAAAAGTATTTAAGGGTGGCTTTTTGCAAGTTGTTTCATACGCTACTATTGATTCTGAGTGTTCCACTTTCTAACACTGTTTTTTCATTATACTTGTAATTTATGCTTCTATTTCCTTACAGGAAACCTAACCTACACAGCCAAGCCCCCAAACGTCCTCAAGCTGGTACCACTCGGACGCTCCAAGCCGTTCACTGGTGAACAACTGTTGCAACAACTGGTGGCGGAGGCAGAGGCGCTCAGAAAGGAGAAGAAGAGGAATGTGTACTCGGGGATACATAAGTAAGGAAGTTTAACTACAATGTAATTAACTTTGTTTTAGGGTCGGCAACACGCATGTAACTCCTCTGGAGTTGCAGGCGTACATAGACTACGGAGGCTGCTTACCATCAGGCGGGCCGTATGCTTGTTTGCCACCGACGTAGTATAAAAAAAAAACTTTAAAGAGCCACAATAGATCAATACCTGGTCTGTGGCACTCAAAAGGCCCTCTAAAACTGTCTCAATAACTTCACATATCTTATTTTCCACCCAAATGTAAACCATAGACCAGGACTCTTGCTCTGTCAAGATAGCCACTAGTTGGCATGGCAGAGTAGTTGTGGCAGAGGCAGACCGAGGAAGAGATGGTAGAGTGGATGGTAGGTCTTGGATGCGTTACAGCGTGATTGGCGGATCTTGCTCAGCACAGGGGGGATTGGAAAGGGAGAGGGGATGCCTTTGCCCAGCAGTGGGACACACAAATAAGCTAAGGTTTAGACGAGGCAAGCAATTGTATGCAATTTTCATTACTATGTGGTATCTGATCGAACTTTTGAAAGTAGTTTACCTTAGTATAGTCAGCAATGTAACATAAATTGCATGCAAGCTCTTGCTAGTCTATGCCTCGCTTAAGGATGCTAATCACGAAGAATTTTGTACATTAACCCACCTATTCCTCTCTTTATCGCACGCACATTCCTATGCACTGTGCGAGCGGGATAGCAGCTCATAAGCTCATAAGCTTGCTTACGAAATTCTTTGTGCTTAGCGTGCTTTAAGGTGGTTCGACTAGGTTACCCAAAGCTTAAACCTCACTAGATGGCGCCACAATTGCAAATTTTAAGTTTTAATTTTTTTGTGGAGTAGTCTTGGTATTTCTATACTGTAAATTATGTTTAGCGCACTCTTTAAATAAATATTGAACTATTACAACAAACATTGAACACTTCATTGTACAAAAACTACCCCTTAATGTCGACAGAATGTTTCTTGACTCTATTTCTAAGTATCACTCACACATTCAAACAGTCTTACTGGGATCCTTGTAGTAGACAATTTGGCACAGCGTGAGTAGGCTTCAATAGCGTTGCGGTATGTACGTGGAAATACATGCAAGAGGATGTGGGTTCGAGACTCATTAATTTTTTTTTGTTATCAGTATTATCAAGTATAGGTTATTAATTATTTTATAAGAAATATGAGCGTTTTCCATAAAAATATTAAAAATCTGATTCTCACACATCATGATATTTTTGGGTTCTTCCAACTCAGAATCACTAGCATAATCAGTCCTCGTGCTAAAAAAAACCGAAAATTTGTATTGAAATTTTAGTTTTACATTGAAATTTCTTTCACACTAAAATGTGACGTAATGGTATGGATATTTTAGGATATCTTTTTTTAATGCTAGGGTGGAGAAGACTCTAAGTAGAATGAACCTAAGAAAGTCCAAATTTGTAAGTCAGATTTTCCGGAATTTTTTTCAAAAAAAAAACGCTGTTTTGTTCTAAAATTAAAGCAATCCCTTACTGCCCAGCCTTTAAAAAAGTAGGTACTATTTTACAGTAGAATTAAACATTTTTTTTACGATACATTTAATTAAATTACAGTGAGTTACAAAATTGCATGGCCTTCTATTTATAACCATTATAAAAAGAAATGAGATATTTACCATGTTTGTTTATATTATTGATTTCCCGATATTTTGACACAACTAGAAGTTTCACACAATGCCTAGAGATAGAAAATTATTTATTTATTTTATTTATTGTCAATTTCATTCAACGGATCACATCATATCCAATTTATGTGTTTATGTATTGCATTGTTTTCTACCTAGTTGGTTATTAAATTCTGTTACTGCAATAATCTTTATCTACATAAAATATACCAACGAAAGTTTAATTAAGTATATATTAAAATGAAGTACACAAAATCAGGAATTACATATGACAATATCATTCAAAATCGCCTCCTCTGGCTTTGACACAGGCCCTCAAACGACGAGGCCAGTCATCAATAGCGGCACGCACGATTGTCATGTCTAATTCCGTCACTGTCTTAACTATGGCCCGCTTGAGGGAGTTAAGATTTGTGTGGGGTTTAGCACAGGCTTTCTCCTCAATAACCTGCTATATGGCATAATCCAGGGGGTTAAGGTCCGGGCTGGAGACGGCCAGTCTTCGTGGGCAATAAAGTCAATTTTGTTCCTTCGAAACCAGGCTTGAGTTGTTTTTACCTTATGTGCAGGAGCTGAGTCCTGTTCAAAGATCCATGGCTGGTTTTGAAATAGGGTGTGGCTTAAGGGCTTCACTATTGGTTCGAGAACGGTTTCCAGTTTCCGGTTTTCACACCTTTTTCACAGAAATGAATCTGTGTTAGCCCTGAGTATGACACACTCAAAATCATGTTTGGCGGGTGCCCACATTTGTGCAACGCAACAGGGTTGTTTCCATCTACAAATCTTAGGGCATAATTGTATCCCAAAAAAATCTTTTGGATTATAAGAACATGTTAAACTACTTTTAGGGGACCTGTAATGACCATATTTTTGTAAATATTGAATTTAAAATATCTTTTGGCACACGTCACGTGACCAAACTCCAAACGTCATTGAAGATTCTGATGACGTCACAACTCTCGGATTGACACTGTTGACAGTTAGGCGATTAACAACAAATGACAAATATCAGTTGACAGTTCGTATCTTCTACGTGTGTATGTAGTTATGTGTCAAACCATAAACTGTGACGTCACACAATTTTCAAAGAGCGTTTTGGGCGCGAAAGCATCTGTCAAAATATATTTTGTTAATTTAACATATTTAAAGCCGTTTTTAGTATAAAAGCTGAATTTTAAGGCAACTTTTAGTTAATACAGAAAGTAATACAAGCGTTTCAAAAAATTGGAATACGATTCTCTTTTAGGCCCCAATTTATTATAGATACGACGAGATAAGCGTTATGTGTGGTATATAATTATAGCTCACAAATCCACCACATGTAATTTTTTATTTTTTCGGTAGCATTTGTTTTAACGGAAATAAAGAGGTTGCAAATCGAGTACCAGAACTTCAGAACAGATATCATTTGATATTTACCAGTCGCTTTTCGGTGAAGGAAAACATCGTGAGGAAACTGGACTAATCCCAACAAGGCTTAGTTTTACCCTCTGGGTTGGAAGGTCAGATGGCAGTGGCTTTCGTAAAAACTAGTGCCTACGCCAAATCTTGGGATTAGTTGTCAAAGCGGACCCCAAGCTCCATTGAGCCGTGGCAATATGCTGGGACAACGCTAGGAAGAAAGAAAGAAATCGAGTAACAGAATTTAGTAACCAACTAGGTATAATAGTTATGATGTAAATGTCCATATCATGTTGGAGTCATATATGTATTAGCCAACTAATTATTCAAGATCAATACACTTAGCTCCTTTAGGTATTCGCCTAAGTACAATCTCGGGCAAAATTGAGTTTTATAAAAGTGACCTAGTTTCTAGGTCATATTTTCTATGAATTGGTCATTTTTGTAGACTCCAATTACAGTTACACTTTTCCTGGTTTTTCGCGGACCAGAATATCGATGATTTTTGTAACTTGATTTAGACGTTGCTATCATTTTCAATCCAAAAACACATAAAATCACAATTCAGAACATGCGGCAGCGTTGTTTTCTATCAAGTACCTGAAGCACCAGGGCGGCTACCGGGAAAATCGAAATTCGTCAATTTCGGGCATTTTTCTCTGTCACTCTAATTACGTCTTAGTGAGAGTAAAAGAGAAAGATCCCCGCAATTTGCGAATTTAGGTTTTCGCGGTAGGCCCCCAGGTCCTGTCAAGTTTCAGCAGTGTTGCCAGGTGAGCGGAAGAGAATTATCGTACTTGAGTGTCAATATTATTGTTCCGTTGAAAAAAATATCGTACGCCAATCAAAAAGGCAGCCCCTAAAAATGTCTAGCAAAATAAGCTTAAATTTCCAATTAATAATAAAAAAAAAACCATTTTCGTCTAAATTGCGCAAAAAATCTGTTTATGATTGTGTATTTTTGGGATAGACTCAAACGGTATACAGGAAATTGTGACATTTTAAACTTTAAACTTACACCAAGGAGCCGAACACCCAAAAGATACTAATTTTAGCCTATTTCTGAGAGAAAGTGTCATATTTTGCTTCAAATTACTAGACTTTTAAGGTGGCATCATCCAAGGGCTGAAATTATAGTACTTTAGTGTACGATAATGCTCTTTGGGACATTACGTCATACCGGGGCCCAAATTATCGTACATGTACGACAATTATCGTACGCCTGGTCACACTGAGTGTCAGTGTCGACAGAGTCAGCTAAAAACGCGTCAAACATCGCAACGTCGCGCCGATGGCCGTCCGAGGCGGGGTGGCAACGCCGCAATGTATTTGTACACGACATTTGTCACACACACATTTATAAATTTTATAAAAATATAACGTTGATTATTGCATGATTTCTGTATGAAACAAAGTTTTTCTATTAATTTAGCGCAAATGAATATTCGAAAGTAGATAGATGCGCAACTATTTATGTAATAATATTGTGTAATTAATTAATAAATAGCGATTGTTTTTTGTATGAAAATCGAACCACCTTAAAGAACTTTATTTTCTATTCCAGGTATTTATACCTACTGGAGGGCAAGCCAAAGTACCCATGCCTGCAGGACTCCAAAGGGGAGGTCATCAGCTTCCCGCCCATCACCAACTCGGAAATCACCAAGGTAAAAATAAGGCCAAGTCAAATGCATAAAAAAATTATTTGCTTATTCGCAAAATAATAACGTGCTAGTCCATCAATGTCAACCCGTTGTACTTGCGTATTTTTACATGCAAATAATGTTCTCACCCTTTCACCGCGAAAATAAATATAACAAATCACCACCAAAAGTACAAAACTCAACACGTGATGTCAACGCAGCATTGATAAATCCCCTACTTGACGCTAGATGTCAACTACGAAAATAATAAGCGTTTTGGTAAAAAAACTGATCTATGAGGTCAGTCTATGCTTACTTATTTGTCTATGGTTAAGCATAAAAGTTTAAATGTCATGTTCTACGGATAAAGGTACCTTACGGCAGTTGGCGTTACGTTGTGTAGCACTGTATAGCGTCGTTAATAATAAAGTAAGTGCCATCCGCCATAAAGTACCTTTACATGTGGAAGGTCAGAAATGTTACTCCCGCGACTATTGTAAACTTACTTCCCCAGATGTCGCATGAGAGCACAAGCATGTTCGTGGAAGTGACTTCCCACGCGTCCCTCGGCTCCTGCAAGACTGTCCTCGACAAGTTCCTGCTGGAGACGCTGCTGCTGGGACAGGCTAGTCAGGAACAAAGCTACCACACGTTGAACGTACAACAGGTACAGTATGCAACTTCTGTAAGACCTGGAGCATCTGCAGAACGGCTGGGTTCCTCGGTTGAGGGGTAAACTCACGAAATGTGAAGCTGGTATTAGAGTATTTTGAAGGCTTGTTAAGTTCTACAAGACCTGGAAACGCTGCTGCTGCGCCTGACCAGGGCTAACACATGCTGAACGAGCAGCTGGTACAGTTTGCTGTACACAGGTTAACTTCTGCAAGACCTGGAGCACCTGAAGTATTGCCGGATGCATAACAACAGGGGTAACACTTACTCAACGTGCCGCTGGTAGTGTATGATGGAAACAGCTCGAGACCTGGAACACCTGGAGAACTGCCGGGTGCATCGGATCAGAGCGACCACCGCCTTTCGTGTAGTAACTATGTAAAGTTTACTGGTGAAAGCTCAGCCCTGCTTCTGCATGATTTGAAGTGGTTCCTTCTGGATAATATGCTACTAAATGAATACGTAAACTACTTAGATATTTGGTAGCCCTAGAAATACATTTTCCCATATTTTCATATTTTAACCACCAACAAAAAAAGAGGGGTGTGTCTTGGGTCTTCCGCACCGTAGCTCTTAAACAGGTAAATCGATTTCAGGCGGTTTTTATATATTTAAAAGCAGGTTTTCTAGCACTGGTTATAAAACATAAATAAAATAAAAAATGTAAAATGTATGACTATGTTTTCTAAATAACGAATTTATTATTATTTTATGGAAGTTGGTTCATCCGTATCATTTATATCATTTTTTATATCATTTAATTTTAATTCTGTACACCGCACACATGAAAGTTCTGGTGATTATTACTTTTCTTTTGCTGTGGCTGCCTTTTCATCCTAAAAGTTTGCCGATTATCTTAGTAAATAAATAAATAATTAAGAAAATATATTTCCAGGTAAAAATAGTAGACACAGAAGGCAACCTGAAGAGCGTGTACCCGTCGCGCACGGACTGCGTGTACGAGGACGCGGCCAACGTCAAAGTGTTCCGGCTGCCTAAGAAATAAACTGTGGCAAAACCACGCACTGCCGTTTTCTTTGATTTAAAAAGTTTGGATTTGTTATTTTTGTGTAGCTTCTGTTCATCGTGAGAATTAAGAGGTTTCCACAACGACCTGAACTTATAAAGCTACAAATGACATCTGTAAAATTGTAATTTGTAGTTTTATGAAATGGGGACCTGAATGTTGCTTAAAGCCCGACCAGAAATATATGACCATTGTCAAGAGGGCGCTGTTATTCTCATGTATAGGGTGACAGTTCAGTTCAGTATGAAAAATTTAGTTCCAATGAAATTCCGCAATATGGCGCGTGATCATATATTACTGGTCAGGCTTTACAAACATTGCTCTTTTGATTTCTGAGAATGCTGGAAAGCCTATTTTGGTAAGGTACTGTAAATTTTTTATTCTCCTAACCCAGCCATACAGCAAAAAAAAATAGTGAAATTTGAACGCATAGTGAAGAAATAAAGTTTGATTTTGTTTTGTTCGAAAATCGAAAGAAACAGAAAGCATCTCTGTTCCTATTGCGAATGATTTCAATTTCATCGAACTTGATAAGTCCTATGTGAAGGACCTTTGGGGCTTGGGAGTTTAAGCCAAGTCTTGAAATAACATCCAACCTAAAATTGGTTTTCTTTCATTTTCAGAAGTATTAAAAAAGTAGTGTTCGAAAGTAAAGCTCTGGGGGGGGGGGCTTTTATATGATAATGATTCACTTACATGTTTGCAACTAGACTAATTTTGAGAGGATCTTGGTATTCTTGGTGTATTAGTTCTTATAGATCTGAATTTTAACAGTTTTAACATTAGCATTTCCAAATTCTGATTTCAAATGAATGTATTGCGAGTTCTTTTATTAATGGTAAAAGTGAAAAGGTGTTCATGCCACACAGTATTTTGTTGTTGACGTTATTGTAGAGAGCTAGGCTAGAGAATGGAATTCCTTCCTTGACGATTTAAAAAGAAAATTGCAGTGTGTACCCAGTTTTTATCTTTGTCATTTCCTTTCCGAGAGATTGTGATTTTTTTTTTACTTGTTTTTCTTTTTATTTGTTTTCTAAGTTATTTTGTTTCTGAGGTGCTTGTCTGATGTATTTGGTAATAATTTTTGCCAGACTTGTGTTTAATAAATGTCAAAGTCATAAGTCAAAACATCTGATTAGCCGGGTCCACACAGAGGGACCATACGCGCGAGGCAATTTCCTCGCGCATAAACCGGCCAGTGTAGACGTGCCTCGGCCGAGGCGGCGCGCTCGGGCGATGAAAACTACTGCTATTCAATTTTTTATTGCTTGGCAGTTTAAAATATCATGTTTACAGTGAATAATATTGATTGTTACTCTTAAACCTTCCCAGTAATTTCAAAAAATCTACGCTAAATTATATCAGACAGGCCATATTACTGTTATAAATTGAAATGAACAAGTGTGTTAGCTTTAAGGTTGTTTCTTGAATTTCTCTGTGATGAAACTACCAATTTGTCGATGTGAAACATCAAATACCTAATGTTATGAAAAAGTGTCAACGCTTGTTTTTGTAATAAATATTTTTTCAATGTATCTGTTTTGATTTATTAGAAACCTTAACTTAATTTTAATTTCTAGTCCACATATTTTTTTAAAGGTTCATTAATTCGGTTTAAAAAATCCGAGCTTGGCGTTACCACTGTCGTACTCAAAACAGAGAGAGCACTTGGGAATTCCTTCGTAAGTGTGACAGGGAGGCAACACGTCGAACGTGGTTCGTGGTAAGCCCTCAGAAGGCCTACCGCGAACAACGAAGTTCACAAGTTGTGGGCATCTTTCTCTTTTATTCTAATTAATGTAATTGGAGTAAAAGATAAAGATGCTCACAACTTGTGAACATCTTTCTCTTTTATTCCAATTAAAAGAAATATGGCCGCAATTTGCGAACTTCGGTGTTCGAGGTAGGCTCCCTGATTCTTCGCGTCTGTTTAAGCTACATTCTTTTACACTGACAGTTATGATTATGACATTACTTTTGAAAACAACAGAGATACTGTCAGTTAAACGTCAAGCAAATCGTGATTTGTTTTAAATGGGTTTATTTCCCTCAAAAATTGTTTGTTTTCAAGATTTTACCTTTTATTACGCTATGGTGTACTGAAAAAAGTATTCAAAATGCGGCGCAGTCTAGCGCCGAGCCAAGTCGGCTCTGGAGACAGTGTTTTCAAAAGCCCTCTGCTAACTTCGTCCAAACGCAAGAAGCGAGAATGCACAAAGACCGTCGCACCCCGAACCCTCACTCAATCCATGTCTGCATCAGACCACGAGAACTTAATCAAGCAGATATTGAGCAAGCCGTTCAAAGTGCCCATTCCGAACTACGTTTCGTCCTATTGCAGCAAAAGTTTAGGGTTAAAACGAACACAAGTCAGACGAGCTTTACACGACCCTGATGAGCCGAATGCCTTGGTCCTGTATCGCCCTCCATATATTCCTGAACATGAAAAGATGAAAATGAACCCGAAAGAAATTAGAGTAGCTGTTGTGGTAGATCCTGTACTAGGAAATATACTAAGGCCACATCAGCGCGACGGAGTTAAGTTCATGTATGACTGCGTGACTGGACAGCAGATTGAAAACGCCTTTGGCTGTATTATGGCTGACGAAATGGGTCTCGGGAAAACTCTCCAATGCATAACTTTACTATGGACCTTGTTAAGACAGAGCCCGGAGTGTAAACCAACCATTTGTAAGGCAATCATTGTATGCCCCAGCAGCTTAGTTAAGAACTGGTATAATGAGATACAGAAATGGCTTGCATCAAGGATTAATGCTTTAGCTATGGATGGAGGATCTAAAGCAGACATAACCTTGAAGTTACAACAATTCATGAACACATACTCTGCTACGAGAGTTGCTACTCCAGTGTTGATAATATCCTATGAGACATTCAGGATATACTCAAATATACTGCATTCCTCAGAGGTTGGCTTGGTTCTCTGTGATGAGGGTCATAGATTAAAGAACAGCGAGAATCAGACATACCAAGCACTGATGGGTTTGAAAGCTAAAAGGAGGATTTTGATCTCAGGCACTCCAATTCAAAATGATTTGACTGAATATTTCAGTTTAGTACACTTTGTGAATGAGGGGATCTTAGGAACAGCACAAGAGTTTAAGAAGAAATACGAAAACGCAATTTTAAGAGGCCAGGATGCTTTAGCAACTGAGCTAGAGAGAGAAAAGGCGCAGGAATGCCTTGCAACTCTCACTGGAATAGTCAACAAATGTATGATCCGAAGAACAAGCAGTTTGCTCACGAAATACTTGCCGGTCAAGTTTGAACAGGTTATTTGCGTGAAAATGACGCCACTTCAGACTGAAATCTACAAGAACTTCATCAATTCTGATGCAATCCGGAATAAATTCTCCGGCAACGGAGAGAAGAACACTTTGAGTGCCTTGTCAAGCATCACAACACTGAAAAAGCTCTGCAATCATCCTGACCTAATTTATGACAAGATCCTAGAAAGATCAGAAGGCTTTGAAAAAGCTAAAGACCTGCTACCAAGCAACTATGACATTAAAGATGTGAAGCCAGAATACTCAGGAAAACTCATGATTCTAGATTGCATTCTCGCTAATCTGAAAACAAACACCGATGACAAGATAGTTCTTGTATCAAACTATACACAAACTTTAGATCTGTTTGAAAAGCTTTGCCGTAAACGATGCTACCAATACGTAAGGCTGGATGGCTCTATGACGATAAAAAAACGAGCTAAAGTTGTTGAGAGCTTCAACAATAAAGAATCTAAAGAATGGATATTCATGTTAAGTTCGAAAGCGGGAGGTTGTGGATTGAATCTCATCGGAGCAAACCGTTTGATCATGTTTGATCCTGATTGGAACCCAGCAAATGATGACCAAGCTATGGCTCGAGTGTGGCGCGACGGACAGAAGAAACCTTGCTACATCTACCGACTCCTAGCCACAGGAACCATAGAAGAGAAGATATTCCAACGACAAGCCCACAAGAAAGCCCTAAGTGACACTGTTGTTGACCAAAATGAGGAATCTCTAAGGCATTTCACTTCAGAAGACTTGAAAGACTTGTTTAGATTGGAAGAGAACACATTGTCAGATACTCACAGCAAGTTTAAATGCCGAAGATGTGTAAATAATATCCAAGTTACCTTACCTCCGGAGAATTCTGATTGTACATCGGATTTGTCTAACTGGTATCATTGTGCCGATAAGAAGAACTTGGCAGATCTTGTTCTTAAGCAATGCTGGGATCTTGCAAAGAGTATTTCCTTCGTTTTCCATCACCGTTCAGCTAAGACTGAAGCGCAGAATGAGATAGAGGATAAGGAAAATGTACAGGAAAAGAAGAGAAGGAAAATTGAGATAGATGAAGATTATTCAGAGCCAGATGACAGTGCTGATGAAGATTATGCTTAGTTTAAATCATGTGTTTATATGTTTTTTATGTTTCTCAGAAAATTTTGTGATTGTCAATATTGGCGCCCAATATGTTTTGCCTGGATATGCGCCACATTGCCAGTGACCTTTTTAGTTTAAAGTCGTTTATCTGCATACCTACCTTTTTAGTTTGTTTTTTTTTCTAGGTTAGAAGAAAAAATTATGTTGCCATTTAAATATTGAAGAACTCATTTTCGGGCTTGCAATTAAGTTTTACTAAAAAATTTGGTACCTTTCGAAAAAGTAATTGCGCGTGAGGGGAGCGAAGTGCGCCTGCCGTGTAAGTATAGATAAATTAAATTATAATATAAAATTTGTTTATATATCTATTGATATATTAAAGGTAGTCGTACTTACACGGCAGGTGCACTTCGCCCCCTCATAGAAGAGTTTACAAGCGCACCTGTAAGGTTGGTTCTGTTGCAGAAATGTATAAAAATCCCCCAAAAAAAATTGTGCCTACCCCAAAATCTGAGTTAACTTTTGCTTTTAACTGTAGCAAAATGAGAGTTTTCTATGACATAAATTACTTGAAATGTAAATAATTCTGTTTTAAGTTAACTATTATGAAGAGTGATTATATTTTCCAAATGTATAATTATGCATTTGATTTTTCCAGACCTAAGCCATGTGACTCATTATTTTATTTTCTCTAATTTCACAATTTCTTAGCTAGCCTAAGGGCGCGGCCTGAACTCACGCGATTGGCGGGGTCGCAGGACAGATCTATTCAAGTCTTTTCATTCATACAAGTAATTTTGAACCTATAATAATAATAATAAATTATTTATTCACGACCAACTTGGATCATTTTGTGTTAGTGACAATTTTTATCTTAATGCTAATGTTAATATATACATATGTATTTAATTATAGCAAACTATATATACTATATTTGAGTTTCTTATAAATAAATAAATAAGCGGATTCAAGAAAATCCGCCTAGGTACTCACTTATTCCTGCGCACATGAGTCATGCAGCAGTTATTTAAATATAGGCCATCAACCCTGTCCGCAAGCATGGTCAGGATGCTGTTGGAGCTGGCCCGTACTCTGCGCACCAGGGATGTGGCTCGCTTGCGCATCGTGGTGTAAAAGCAGTCTACCCGCGCCTCCGCGAACATCCCTGACGCGCTACAGAATCTAGACAACCCCATCAGCACCCTGTACGCGTTATTATATTGAACGCGCAGAGCATTGTACCGTTTATACGTGTAGTCTGCCCACAGGCTGCTTGTGTAGGCTCTGAAGAAACTGACTTTAACTTCTTTTGAGCAATGAGCAAACCTGCGGGCTATCATATTCGCTCTGACGGACAACGCTTTGCGCTCGCGCTCAATATCCGCATCGTCTTTAAGGTCAGCGCTCACCACATTGCTATGCATGCGCCACCGGCACAGAGCGACAAACCGCCGGTCGCGTGCGTCAGTAATAATAACCAATAGTCGCACAGAGTAGAGAAGTTGACTTTGATTCTGTATTGTAGGTCCATTTATCCTAAAAATTACAGATAGTAAGGCCGCGGACTGGACACAAGCGACATGCGGCGCTGCGAGCGGCAAATCAAGATCGTTCATACATTTGGTCGAGCGGAATGTATGATTAGTTGTTATTTTGCCGCTCACCGCGCCGCTTACGTCCAGTCCGCTTCCTAAGTGTTAAACTAGATGTTGACAGAATACAAAGCCCAAGTCCTAGGTGCCTACACCGTTGAAGGACTGATATTTGATGCATATTTTTAAATGCTCCACTAAGAAATATATTTGAAATTCAACCCCTGAGCCCCGGCGGTCACAAACGGTAACTAATACCGACGTAGTGTCCGACCAAAGTTTTAGTTTCGACATGAAAATCACGCCGTTTTGGCCAAAAAATCCGAACGTTTCGACCGCACCGAAACAGGATTTTCGGGAGGGTCCGACCTAAAGTCTCGGTTTCGACATAGTTCAAATATACTTTATTCATGTAGGCCTAGCAACAAACACTTATGAATAGTAAGACAGTTTTACATATAATTATCTTAAGCTAATTATCAGAGCAATTTATTGATGTTGTAAATATTATTCCATATATAATACTAATGAATATAATTCATAGATCAAATTTAATACTAAAAATTTCAATATCGTCATACAAAAAAAAATGTATAAAAAATACTAGTCTAGAATGTTTCTAGAATAAATTCTAAATGTCAAACAAATATAATAAAGAAATAAAAACAACAAAGGAAGTACATGCATAATAAACATTTCCACCGAAACTAGAGCAGAACCCAACCTACGGTCCTTTCGATTTCGGTAGGTTAGGTATCTACATCTCAGGTATCTTTTAAAAGTTTGGCAACATAATTCACCTTCAATCACATTAATATAGTCTCAAATATCCGATATTAATCATTGATAAATTTGATAAAAAAATAATTATCCCAGATAATCCAAGCATTATCTCAATGACTATCATTATTATATCTTAATTTAATTAATATCTATAAATAAATAATTCTGACTGTCAGGATGGCGGGTGTACCTACTGTTTTTTGATGATAACTTTATGTACCGTGAGGTACAATTTTTTTTTTACGGAGGTACTAAATAGTACAAATTAGGTACAAAAATATGGTATGGTTTTCATTTAATTTTATTTAGGTACTCCCGCCATTCTGACTCACCACAAACCAGCCAGTGTAGAGTGTAGACGTGCCTATTAGGGAACGTGCATAAACTATAGGGAGCAGTAAATGCTGGCGCGAAGTGTAACTTTCAAAGATATTAAGCTTCCAATGTAAGCTCACAAGATTTCAATTCAATTTATTTATTTCCTTTTAGTACAAGATGGCAGAACCTGGTTAGAGGGTCTGTCATCTTGTGGCCTGAGTCAGAAACATAGTAAACTGTACATTGACACTTTCACGCTAAAGTATAGGTGCTAACTAGGGCTCGCGGTCGTGTCCGTGATTCGTGAACCCGTAGCCGTGCGCCCGGTTTCGTGTTTCACGGCAACGGTTTTCTGGTCCGTTCCACACGTGACATTCGGCTACGTGAAATTAGGGTACGTGAATCCGTGTAGATCCGTGTAGGCGTGATCACGGCTTCACGTATCTTAAGAACACGCCGGTTCGGTCCGCCCGCGACGTTGAGTGAAGATACGATGCGGTATCGTGATTTTTTTATTCATAGCTCTAATTCCGTTTCATTACTTTTGAATTAAAATTTATTTCCAATAGTAAGTCCTTTTAAATATTAATGAGTAATAAATGAATAGAATAAAACATTAATTACAATGAATAGCTACTTTAATAAACGGGTTGCTAAAATAATACCACAACACTGTGTGTTAGGAGACCAACTGTGATGTCAGGAGTAACTAATGACAATGAATGTGAGTTCAAAATTCTAAACTGCCCCCTCGGGATTAAATAAAAAATACCACGAATTGTAAAACAAAACATCGCGGTCACTTCTTTCAACTTCACGAACAAAAGGTAAAGCCCACAGCTACTTATGTATATTGTTTGTTTCATTTTGTCTGCACGTGCAACTGCACTTCTTATCTACAAAAAAAACCCGGTATGTTGGCTTAGCTTGTTAGTCATACAATAAAACACTCTAACAATAATATGTCATTATTACCTTCAATCTAGAAATAAACAGTACTCTTTAATGTGCCGAAAGTCCGAAACTGATAAGAACTGCAGCTGCGTACTTTTTTTTCCGTGGCCCCGTACATGTGTTTTTGTTGAATTTGTTTACCTGTATTACCTTTATCATATCTACCGAAGATTTGCAGAAATTTACCCTTTTGTTTCTTTGAATTAGGATTGCCTTGTTTATATTTAGGCTACGTTATATTCTTTGATAGTAGCAAGCTTTTACAAGTATGTTTCATTCATTTCATTAATACTTAACACAATAAAATGTCTTCTTTTGATTTAATAATGACAACCAGTAGCACAGCGTTGCTTAAGTTCATAATTATAATGATACTTACTACGAAGCTGATGGTCCCGGGTTCAAATCCTGGTAAGGGCATGTATTTGTGTGATGAGCATGGATATTTGTTCCTGAGTCATGGGTGTTTTCTATGTATTTAAGTATTTATAAATATTTATATATTATATATATCGTTGTCTAAGTACCCTCAACACAAGCCTTATTGTGCTTACTGTGGGACTTATAGTCAATTTGTGTAATAATGTCCTATAATATTTATTTATTATTATTATATTAGTGCAATGCAACGAGCAGGTCGCTAGTTTTGACTAAAATCAATAGCTGGTTATACAAAAAACAGAACAACCCCAAATTATTTAGATATAACCATTATATTCAAATCGATGCAAAAAATACAATTTAAGTTTAATTCACACGTAAATGTTTGTCCGACGAACGTCCCGTATTCAATATACTAAGTGGTAACTCAATTCAATAATACCTAGTCCTTATTTATTTTTCTCCCGGGCGTGTCGAACCTACGAGACGTGCGATAAGTACCTATCCAACGGAACCGAGCCCGAAGCTCCGCACACGAACGCAGGTACGGGCTACGTATCATGGCGTGTCACGGTCACGGCGTGTCACGTGAATCCGGACGCGAACGCAGGTACGAGGTACGTACCTTGCCGTGTTCGTGAAATTCGTGATCTTAGTACCGCCGGGCTTAAGAACCCGTAGCTACGGATCGGCGTGTATCACGGATATCAGGAGCCCTAGTGCTAACCTCTACAATTCACGTACATTTTCTTGTGGTTCTGCCATCTCCCCTTATAGCACGCCTCTTCAGCCACAAGCGCACCTCTTTAAATCACTTAATTATTATTATTACTTTAAAAAAAAGCCGGGATGACAGTTCCTACGAAAAGTCACGTGATTATTTCCATACATTATTTATGTTTGGATTGGCGTTTTGTATCCACGATTGTTATCTAGGCTAGTCCATCTGTACCTACCTATAGGTACTTGAGTAATAGAAAGACGGATAACGTACTTTAGATTTTCGCGGTAGATCCTTTGGAATTGGCATTAGTCTACAAGTTAGGCAACGCCGCGGGCAAACACTAATATATGATAAGTCTGAGTTAATGAGAGATTAGCCTTACTCAACAGTTCAATCACTTTCGCGAGTCGATCGAAAGATGGCGGCCGCGTATCTTCTAGTTTTGTTTGTCTTTGGGCTGGTTCAGGTAATTATATAATCCCTAATTAATTAAAATAATTAAATAATTATCGATCCGGGTCATATATTAGGTGTACGTGGGGATCTTTATCCAAAAAAATCGTGATTCGTGCTCTTCAAGTTTCGCAACTTTAATTTTTTTCATTTACACCATAGAGAAATAAGAAGTAATAGAGTGCTCACTCCATACATCAGTTTTGGTACCAAAATGCTTATTATTTTCGCAGTCGACATCTAGCATCGAGTAGCGGAACTCTCAGTACTGCTACTCGACAATAGATATCGCGGCAAACAAAAAGTATGACGTACGATTTTCCGCTAATATTATAACCAGAATAACCGGAACTCTATTTTCAACTCCTACGCTTACTCTGGTTATAATATTAGCTGAAAATCGTTGAGCATTAGACTTTTAGTTTTCCGCGATATCTATTGTCGAGTAGCAGTACTGAGAGTTCCGCTACTCGATGCAAATAATAAGCATTTAGGTACCAAAACTAATGTATGGAGTGAGCACTCTATTACTTCTTATTTCTCTATGATTCACACTTACAAAGTAGTTTTTCCTCTACCAATAGTAACGGCTAACGAACCATAAGAACTATTGTATAACGGAAAAGTGAACAGTGAATACATTTTCCACCCTACGTCCACGGTAGCGAAACGGCCAAACCACATATTTTAACAACAGGGTAGTTTGTGAAGTTAAGGGCTTGTAAAGTTAAAATCTTTGCCTTACATGAGATCTTGAAACTGTTTGAGTGTGAGCCATGTGGTTTCGTCTTGGCAACATTTAGACATAAGATTTACAGGATACATTTCGGGGAGTGTGCGATGGGATTACATCATCTTATCCCCCCATCTCCGTTCTGCCACCGTGGGACTAGACGCGGACTTGCGTTTCACCCTTACCTCGTTACTTTACCACTGATTCGCACTAAACGCTACGCATCCAGCTTTATCATGCGAACGGCTAAGGAGTGGAATTCACTTCCTGCAAATCTATTCCCAGTCCACTATAACTTGGACCTTTTTAAATCGAGAGTGAATAGACATCTTTTAGGTAAGCATGTTCCATCCTAGACTACATCGGCACTTTCCATCAGGTGAGATTGTGGTCAAATGCATACCTTTTCGGAATGAAAAAAAATAAAAAAAATAAGATTTATCAACAACCCTTTTACAATTGCAGGCAGAACCTCTCCAAAGAGATAATGATCCCGCTATCATCGAGGACTTGCGAATGGGTAAGAATTGAGTAACAATAGGATGAATATGAATATTCCAAAAGCATTACTTTGTGTGTATTGTGTTGGTAATAGAAGACGAGGGATAGCTCAGTTTCATTGGTCGATATAGCCCGCATGCGGGGTGCGGGAGATTTCCATAAAGCATGCCGTAGAGCCCGCATTCGAGGAACTGTTTTCATTGGTCGATAGGGCCCGTATGCGGGGTGCGGGAGATTTCCATAAAGTATGCCATATGGAGATTTCCGGAACGGATACCATTATGAGTTTCACTAGTCGTTATACAACCTTATATACCGCCTGCGAGGAGTCACCCGCATGCTGTATATCGACCGAACTATCGACTTATGAGTTTCACTAGTCGTTATACCGCCTGCGGTGAGTCCCCGTCCCCGCATGCAGTATATCGACCGAACCGAACTATCGACTTATGAGTTTCACTATATATCGACCAATGAAACTGAGCCAGGACCTACAGTGCCCCTTTTATCATATCAAGACAGTGAGTATTTGTCGACGCTTGTGAAGAGTAGTCAACGCGATTGTGACCGTTTTGGATTCGCAATTAAGCCTTAGCCGGGGCCTAAGATGTAGGTACAGTCAGAAAAGCTATAGCTTAGCAGCCCTCACCACGGCAGGGTACCAAGCTAAGAGTTTTGCTAAATTGCCACCGTAAAAAAAAATACTTTTTGTCAAAACGGTCAGTGACGGCGTGGTTAAAAATCCTAATTTTTGTAAAGGTAACGGTGGGCGCATCGTGGCCGGCTGGGAAGCCATAGACGGCCAGATCCCGTATCAGATCAGCCTCCGCATGGTGAGCAACTTCGGCGCCGTGTCCTCTTGCGGAGGTTCCATCATACACCATGAGTGGGTCATCACTGCTGCCCACTGCGTTGCCAAGTTAGTAGAATTCCTCCAGGTTGCCCAAGACCAGCCTATGGTGAAGGACCTAGATGATGTGTCTTCCTGCGGCTCCGCCACATACACCATGAGTGGGTCATCACTGCGGCCCACTGCTTTGCCAAGTTAGTAGAATTCCTCCAGGTTGCCTAAGACTTGCCTATGGTGAAGGACCTAGATGATGTGTCTTCCTGCGGCTCCGCCACATACACCATGAGTGGGTCATCACTGCGGCCCACTGCATGGCCAAGTTAGTTGAGTCATCTCTCTCAATAGATATTCACTATAAGTTCTCTAAAGACTAGCCTCTGGACCTTTCCTCCCGAGATATCACCTCTGTTCTCTATAGGTTCCCTTAGCACTGTGGCTTCATAAGTGATCGATTGCCCACTGATAAACCAAGTAGGAAAGGATGTTGTCTTTCAGAGCTGCGCTATCTACCTTAAAGTGAAGTCTACCTCTTTGCACCCTGTTTGCGATTAGTCGTTTCTTAAACCCTTAGGTAGAGTAGAGAGAGATCGTACGGTAGCTAGATGGGAGGCTGAAGACGGTGAGAAACCTCGGCGCCGTGATCACCTGCAGCGGCTCCGTTATGCTCTACGAGTGGATCATCAGTGCTGCCCACTGGGTGGCCAAGTAAGTAGATTCAAGTCAAGGTTGCCTAGGACCAGTCTATGTCCCTAGATAGGTATAAGTTTCACAAGAACAGCTTTGGCCGTGACTTCATGATTGATCCCTGCTGCCTGCATCTGCACCTACTATCTAGTCACCTGATTTTTTTTTGTATAGAACGTCGGTGTCAAACAAGCATACGGCCCGCCTGATCTCCTTTGTGCATTGATTACGTAGATACCTGCCTACAATCGTAAATTATTTAATCTTTATCTTCATCGTCGTTTAGAAAGGTACCCATTTTTTTGCAGAAGGACCTATTAGCTCTTTTATACCTTCGGTACACTACCTACCTTTCGATTATTATTTTTATTTAAAGTTTTTTACAATTTACGAGTATAAGTATTTTTCGTCTATACTAACATTTAAAACTTTTGCGTTTTGAACACATATTAATTAAATTATTTTATTTTTTACCTTTATTTTCCAACGTTTCGTCTTATGCCGATTACCACTAAAATAATCTTATTTTAGACGTATTCTTGATTTTCCTACTTTACCTCCACAGCCGTCCAACCTTCGTGGTTCGCCTAGGCCTGACCAACCTCACCCGTCCAGAATACCTCGTGGAGACATCCCGCAAATTCATCCACCCTAAATACGATGAAATCAGAGCGGGCGTGCAGACTGATGACATCGCCCTACTGGGGCTTGAGCAGAGCATCCCTTACGGAGGTGAGAACATCATCCAGTTCACAGATCATCGATAAAAACCTTATTGCAATGAGATAAGGCCTGCCAATGTCAATCCTGCAAATACGATGAAGCCAGGACGAGCGTGTATACAGATGATATCGCACTGTTGGGGGGGTTGGAGCAGAGCGTTCCTTACAGAGGTGCGACTTCGAAGAGAGTTTCTATTTTCATGTGTATGTCCTTAAACTACGTCCAAAAGAGAAGTATGGGCAATGTGAATGTCATCTCGCCTTGTCTGGTAGGGCACAGCACAGCAGATGTCATTCCAGATCTAGAGCAGAGCCCAACTGGGGAAGTATTTCCACCTTACAGAAAACCGCAGCCAAATAACACTTGACCCTACTCATAGTGTTGTGTTCCTGTCGGTGAGTAGGGTTGCCAGAGCTCAACGAGGGGGGTGGGGTTAGGGTCGACAACGCGCATGGAACTCCTCTGGAGTTGCAGGTGTACATAGGCTACGGAGACTGCTTACCATCAGGCAGGCCGTATGCTTGTTTGCCACCGACGTAGTATTAAACAAAAAATGTGTATCATGAACATGATTCTCGAGTAGGGTGTATTATAGTGGATTCACATCAATGATAAGGTAAGTCCAGATTACGCACACATGTGGGTACCCAGAGCTCGCCTGTTATTGCTTACCCTACTGTGCACGAAATTCACGTGAGCGATTTCTTTTCAAATGCTTCACGCCAGCAACGCATATCCGGATCTTGTATCCGGATGCTCCTTGACCAGGGCTGGATTCCGCCCAGACCCACGAGGCCCGGGCCCAGGGGCCCAGGCAACCCAGCAATGGTTTTGAGGCCCCCTAAATTCCAAGTGTCATACAAAATGCCTAGGAGCCATACGTCTTTAAATCCAGACCTGACCTTCACAGTCAAAAGATTTACCATGTATATATTGATATCATAAAACAAAACAAAGCTAGTTTTCTTCTGTCTGTGATCAATATCAAGGGTAGACATTAATACCAATCCTCTTCAACAGAATTCATCCAGCCTTGCCGCTTGCAGAACAGCGAGAATAGGAACAAAGTCTACACCGGAATAGTCCTCACCGTCAGCGGTTACGGCAGAACTGATGATCCCATAAACGGTTAGTTGTATTCATATTACCCACGAGTCCCGAGGAATTGTAGGACTATCCCGCGTGGCGCCACATCCTCACCGCACACATTTTTTTTGCATGTTTTATAGGCATTTAGAGAAAGCTCTATCCCATCCCTGGATTTAGGCCGCGATGTCCCTCGGGGGAAAGAAGGGGATGCCTGCGTCTTTAGAGGTCCACAGGATTGGTCTCCGTAAATTAGTAGTAGTAGTAGATCATTGTTAGTCGTTAGTCATGTGTGGATTCGATATTTATAAGTGTATAGGTTAGTAAAATGTTAGGTCGATCGGCACACACCGTCACACTTCCGTACCATATTTTTGAACACAACAGCCTTTGCCCAGCAATCCCAGCATTTACACACTCCTCTCCTCTTTGCTGAAGGTTGTGACCTCCGCTCCGTGAATTACTTTCCGAACGATTTCATTCCACTTGTCCTGGTGTTTGGCAGTGTCTGCGTCACACAAAGAGGTTAACTAAAAAAACCGTACTGCAATACTTTGTCTTCGGAGCTAACTACTAAAATGATCACTAAACTGGTTCAATTTGTATTAGTTTTGTAATAAAAATATTGGGTTATAAAAATACAGTGTCCCGACATGGTTCTGTCACCAGGTGGCGTAACCTCGGAGGTCCTCCGCTGGGTGCACCTGCGAGGCATCTCCAACGAGGAGTGCAAGCAGTGGTACAGCACCAGCACCGTTGTCCAGGACGAAACCATCTGCGCTGAATATTATAACGACACAGCACAGTCATCTTGCCAGGTAGGAGCCATCTTAGACATCTGAATTTAGAGCCTCAGCACATCGTAACATAATACATATATATACAGTAGTATAAGCAACAAACAGTGTAAATATACAATGCATTATTTGACGTTCATAGGTGCTTTGTAATATGGCTACTTGGAAAATAGACTGTCTTTATCTTTATAATGTTATATTATATAAATCCCGGCGGAATTTGATCTCATGACCCTGGGACACCGAAGCTTACAGCTTACCCAAATAAGCAGGTCCAGAACAAACTGCCTTGTGAGGAAATTCAATGTAGTGCCTAATTAGAAAATGGCGTTGAAAATTTTAATTCTTCCTCAATTACAAAGATTAAAATTCATTTTTTTTCTACAGGGAGACAGCGGCGGTCCTCTAACGGAAGTGGACCTGGACGGCAAGCCGACCATGGTGGGCATCGTCAGCTTCGGCTCCTCGGCCGGCTGCAACAGTCCCTTCCCCTCTGGTAATTACCACCAAACATTCTCTTTCATCTTAAAACTTTCCTGGTTTATCCACTACACTAAGGAGGCAAGTGTTATTTTAAAAATCAAACTTCTATGAAATTATGACGTTTACTTAACACTTGCACAGGCTGGGCTACCTATCAAAATCGCTCTCAACTTATCTTGGTTTGACTCTAGTGTGCACATCACAGGCTCCAACCAGTTTAGAAGAGTTAGAAGTGCGGTCCTGGGTTCGAATCCTGGGATGGGCATTTTTTGTGTTTATCACAGATATTTGATCCTGAGTTATGGATGTCTGTGTAGGTATATACTTTAAAGTATTTATATATACTTATCTATTATATATATCGTCGCCTAGTACCCAAAATACAAGCCTTAATGGGCTTACCGTGGGACTAGGTCAGCTGCGTAAAAATGTCTCATCATATTTATATTTTTTTAGCGTACGTTCGTCCCGGCCACTACCACGACTGGTTCCTCGAGATCACGGGCATCAACTTCGACTGGTCCAGCGCAGACCTGGAGCTTTCATACAAACCCATACAGTTGCCCGTTGAAGGCCTTAAAATCTAGATTTCTTTAAAGACGAGGATTTTTTAATAAATGCACATTTCTTAATATAGTATTTTGGCTCATCCTTATAAGACAGAACCCACGAAAACTTAAAATTTTTAACCTCCGACGCAAAAAAGACATGCGTTATACGTTTAACTCCAATGTCTGTCTATCTGTGGCACCGTAGTTCGATTTTTTTACGTGAAAGCCAGTTTCGTTGCGGTGGTTAGCTATGTTAGATAGAAATCGATCCAGCAGTTTGAAGAGTATCAGATCTTTTTTCAAAATGACGTAAGGCATATTTAGCATAAAATCTTATGATTAGGCGGGTCCACATAGAGCGAGTAGCCTCGCGAGGAAATTTCCTCGCGCGGCAAACGCCCGGCCTTGCGCAGCCACTTGCTCGTGTATCTTTTGCCTCAGCACGTTTGCCTCACCCGAACCAATTTGCTCGGCAAGATGGCGTTTGGCGTCACTTGTTCAAAATGGCGCCGCACATAATGACTGCAGTGGCTTGCGTCTATTTTATTTCAGAACATAAGAAGGGCACGACAATTTGCGACACCTGCTATTATTATATTTTCCAACGTTGTCATGTTTTGACTACTTTTAACGTAAGTACGAACAAAATAACCACGCGCACCATAATCAAAACGTCTACACTGGCGCACGGCAAACGTCTGAGGAGCCTTTGAGCATGCTGAAAAACCGACACCGAGCGACTCGGCCAAGGTCTTCGTATTTCATAGCAAGATTAAATATTAAAATACATATTAACTTGTGCACCTTTTGCTCAAGCAATTTAAATGGATACATAGTGTATAAATCAAAAAAAAAAAAAGAAACATGCATATAAAAAAAAAAATTGGTGTCAAAATTGTTATATTTAAGTATCTTTAAACTGGTAACCACGATACAGGCTTTGCCTAGTGTGGAGACCATCGTTAATCTTAGGCTTTAACATTAAGATTTTAAACCTTTACTGTAAAAGGAATATCCTGTGGCTGCAGCGTAAAATGGAAAAAAATATTTTTTTAATTTTTTTTTTTTAATTTGATTAAAAAAAAAGAATATATTTTCTTATACCATTGAGTAATTTGACTGGTATAGGTTTAGAGAGGGATATACCTAGATTATTCCGGAAAAGCAAAACAGAGGCAGATCATCAAATAAAAAACTCCAAAAATATTTAAAAAACGCTATATTCGATCTTAAAAATCCTTTCTCTCATACAAATAAGTTAAGTCCATTAATTTTAACACAATGGGTCTCTCACAATGCACTGTATACATCGTGCCATTGACGAAGACGCGCGCCTTGACTCGTATTGCCATGCAATTAAAGGTTAGATTTGACAAATCTGCGCGTCATCGTGGATGACACGAACGTTGCACGGCATATCAAAAGGTTTTTTGGAAGAGGATACTTGGAATAGGGTTGCATTTTGTTGTTTTCGATTAAACTAAACAAAATTCGATGGATTCCCATAGCCCTTTTCTAGGCATATTGACCACATTCGTGCCAATAGAATTTCAACTTTAGCATTCTGATTTAAGGTTCCTGTTAGATTGCACTTGCGGGAAATGTGCTCTTCTATCAAGGAGAATTGATTGTAATAGAGGTAAAGTCGAAGAAAAAAACGTGCCCCTTAGTTTGACATCCAAAACAGATGGCGCTGTACAGTCAGCGTCAAATACTTTGTAGCAACCTAAGTAGCCAAATAGTTCGGTACACCATATATTTAGTATGGTGTACCGAACTATTTGGCCACATTGACTGCTACAAAGTATTTGACGCTGACTGTACTGCGCCATGTTTTGCGGTCACTGAATTGTCAAACGTCAACTTTTGTCAATCAGAGTTGTCGCAAAATGTATAGAGCTCTACAGCGCCATCTCGTTTACCTGTCAAATTAGAAGCACGATATTTTATTAGATTTTACACATCTTAATCAATGTATCTTTGCTTCTATATACTTACTAAGCCTTAAACAGTTTTTGACAAGTTTTCACAAGATTATTTGTTTCGAATAAATATGACATCGATACATCGAGGCGGTTTGTTTACAGTTTGTGCTAGTGGCGCCCCCTACGCAGAGTTATATTCCGTATTTGAATATATATTATTTCTTTGGGAAAACGGTGTAGATAGGTGCGGCCTGGAAAGGGGTTAACATTATATTTGGGCCTTTCTCGAGAACGTACTCCGTTTACTATAAATGAACGGAGAACGTTCTCGAGAACGGTACAACTATAGTTAAAATCCCTACACAAGAGCTTGATTAATAAAAAAAATAAAAAATATAAATATTATAGGACATTATTACACAAATTGACTAAGTCCCACAGTAAGCTCAATAACCAAATCAGCAATTAATAGAACCTTTCAACAAAAATTCAACTCGGTCCAGCCGTCTTCTCCGCGAAAATAATATAAAAGCTAAAAAACGAATTAAATCTTCTTTAACCCTTCAAACGCCATGCCTATCGCAGTGGTCTTTGGCGGTGTAAGGGTTAAGAGTCAGAACTATCTGTCCGCTTCCTCGTCCGCTGGCACCACGTCTGGTCTGTTGAGGAACACCTTGCAGAGGATCTCTTGGCAGTAATCCACTTCTTCTCTGAACGTGTCATCTTTTAGATCTGGGTGTTTTAGATGCCTTTCTATAATACCTGCGGAAAAATAGAATAAATGTTGAGTTTAAGCTATTTCTGGAGCATTCCACGGGCTGTCCCGTACAGATACAGACGCGTTTTATTCGTATATAGTTTATTTGTATTAATTATACATCGTCAGTGTTACATTTTTATTAGGTACATAGGTGCAAGATGGATGTCAAACATAATTAAAGTACCTGGGCGACCGAGCTTTGCTCGGTTATAACTATTTATTGTAATATAGTGGTGTATAGGTGATAATCTTAACTACATTTTTTCACTAAATTGTCTAAAACAATAAAAATTTTAAAAAAATATATAAACTTGAACATATAAAAAAAAAAACAAAAGTTAGTCACCGGGCGAGTTTCGAAACCGTAACACTCGTTTCTAGCCGTCCGCCAATGGCCCGCTGGACCAGACGGACAGTGGCCGGCAACACGAAATATTCTGCGTCGAAAGAAAAACGCATGAAAACTCAAAACACGCGTTTTCCCAAACATAAGACTAATCTAGATCGATTGTATACCCCCAAAAAACCCCATATACCAAATTTCAGCGAAATCGTTAGAACCGTTTCCGAGATCACAGAAATATATATATATGCAAGAATTGCTCGTTTAAAGGTATAAGATTAGTACAAAGGAAGATACAACAATAAAAATACAAAACATGTCATTATAAAGAATAATTAAAAACAATAGATTAATAGACTATTCATCGAAGAATTCAGCTACGGAATAACAGACCTTCCGGATTACAAATGACTTCAGTTTAAATATACATCCTAAGTTGGTGCGAGCGTTTTTTATATTCATTGGAATCTTATTATAAAGTTTAGGTCCTAATACGTGTAAGCAGAGAGCAGATTTTCTTAATCTATGTTTCGGCAATTCTAGGTCACGTCGCCTCTGGTCCTGTAAGCGGTTGCTGGTCCATATTTTCCTCGGAAACTTTTCTAAATTTAGCCTAACATATTTAACTACCTCTAGAATTAACAATGAAGGTAGCGTTAGAATATGTATGTATATGTGTATTATATTTGTATGTATATGTTATTATATGTATTTTGTTTGATATGTTTTGCTGTTGTAATTGTAGCACCGCTCACAATATCTCTGCTTAGCCTTAAGGTTGACTGGTAGAGAATGCCTCGTGGCATTAAGTCCGCCTTTTGTACTAAAAGATTGTTTTTCTTTTGTGCAATAAAGATTAAATAAATAAATATGGAAGTCCATAAATAACTGACGAGCTGGTGCGTCAGGTGCCACCCGTGCCATTTTCCTTATAATTTTTATTTTTATTTTGGTCTGTCCCTGTGTTACTGTTTTGCGACTTTTTAGCGGCATTTAAAGCAGGCGGTTATTTTTCTGTGCATATTTTTGACCATTAGGCCTGACCTCCCACCCCAACCGGTTATCTCTTTACGCACAAGTGCGCGGCGCGGCGTGCAGCAGTACGCGGCGCGCGGCCATCGTGAACGCTAATCACGCACTTTCTTCACTAGGTCCAGCTTGTAACTTCCCCTGCCTAAATCCCTAATCTACCCCATCTATTCAACCCCGGACCTAATAAAATACTGAACCTAATCGTTAACAATCCCACCTTTAAAATTACCCCTAAAATTTACCCCAACAATAATTTTACCTTAACAATAATTTGGCCAAGTGATCGTCTAGTTAAAGGTTAGGACCCCTCGAAGCGAACCGCGGTACCCTAAATTCTTTAATGAGTAACAACTAAATCTTGGACTCTGATTCTACCTGATTAAGTATTACCTAGACGTTAAGACTCGGAAATTTACTATACTAAATAATTTATTATGTTGAGAGGAAATAATCGATAGGATATTATGTTAAAATTCAACCTTCAGCAAAATACCGTAAGACTAAGTTATTCCAAACCATTTCTATATTAAATATGACACCTTATAAGTAGAATGAAAATATATAACAATCGACAAGGTATGAGCAGTGTCGTGGTAAAGGATATGGGCTCCGCCCCCACGCGCAAGGTCGTAGACGACGGGTGTAGCCTTAAGTTACAGAAACTATCAATGATTTTTGATGTAATGTAAGATATATTTTTAATAATTAATTAGAAAGATATTTAGTTATTGCAGCATATATGATTATATAAATATAAAAATATTTTGGTAAAATCCTGCTACTCCTATTAAGTCTTCGGGGTAACATTGAAGCAGCACTCCCGGGTTAAGCCCATTTACACACTTATATTAAGATTAAAATATTATTACCTATCAATCCTATCATCTTCTAAACGAGGTGTGAATGGATCACACGTGCTGCCTCTAATGCTAGATGCAGGTCTGAAGACTCTTACTCCGATTAGCAATATCAATCGGGCCACCTACTCCTATCTTATTAGCCAGACGGGCTATGACCAACGCTTCGCAACCCTATGCAAACCTAGGGGCTGACGAAGAGAAGCGATAAGTATTCGTCAGACACCATTTACTTATCTTTTTATATCCAAAAGCTAAGGCTACTAAGCCATTATCCCAGTCCCCATAGCTAAAAGT
Source organism: Cydia pomonella (assembly GCF_033807575.1). Classification (NCBI taxonomy): domain Eukaryota; kingdom Metazoa; phylum Arthropoda; class Insecta; order Lepidoptera; family Tortricidae; genus Cydia; species Cydia pomonella. Next base: position 2,175,219 of record NC_084722.1, read on the forward strand.
AGGCTGAATTCCTAGGCCTTTTAAATGTATAAACGAAGTACAAGTTTAACTCATTACTGTACTTTATGAGATCGAACTATCAAGGTGAGTATTATTCCACTCAAAGATTCCAATGGACTGCGCTCGCCTGCCAAAGGGTCTCTAAAACAAACCATTCTTTAATCCCAGAATAGTCTGTGTTCCTAAACCCAACTTGATATTTAAGGATTGAATATATAAATACCTTAGGACCTGATCGTAATACTCAGTACTTCGTCTCTACACCAAAAACCCAGAAATGAAAATAAATAGATATAAGATGTTACAGATAACCCTCAACTTTCCACTCAGAGTAACAGTCTGGAAGATTTAGGTAATTAAAACCCATTACCAGTATTTCACTAATATTATCATCAGTACACGTTATAAAACCATAGCTTCACGTCATTAGAACCTTTTGAAAGATATATATATATATACACCAACCAATCAAATTTCTAGATCAAACCTAAGAGAGACCCTATAACAGTGTGAGTGACTCTACCCTATTCCTACCCTTAGACCCTAATCTAGTATGTCCAGAACACAGATCGTACTTACCATTGATCTAGTGATTTGGAACATACACAAGTGTATCCCTAAGTCTAAGCTGTAAGCATTCGGCCGACAAAACCGAGGTATAGCAAACCCTAGTGTCTGTGTGATTGGCCCCCTCCTCATCGCCACGTGGGCACGGTGGATGAGAATAGACCGCCCTAGCATGTCTATAGGTAATCAGCGCACTAGCACACACACCCGTACCAGTCACATGGGATACCCTGCCATGACTAAAACCTTATCTGTGTTTGTTACCAATCATGACAGAAGCTCTCCCGTGACCAGCACTAGCATGAGCCAGAGCACCGAAATATATAAATATATTTAATACGAGACCTAGCCTCAATTACTGCAGACTTCAATGAGCTGAGATTACTCTCAATGGCACGCACGTGATGCCCTCACATTCATCTAACAGCTGGACCTTGAGACTAAGGAGAGTATGCTCGCCTCTTATGTTGGTAAAGAAGAGACGCCAAGTCCTCTCAACTTGGAGCAAAAGACTTCTAAACAGCTGCAATTTGACACCGTTAGGGAGAAGCTGATTAGATGGACAAACTGTTAGTCCAAACAGTGATCTGGCTTTATAAAATAACAAACTAACCTCATAGAAAGGTAATAAAATAACAAAATTAGTTTTTACTAACAAAAAAACTCACAATATAGTAACACAGATAAGGAAGTAAAGAATCTCCACCACAGCCTAAGCTTAGCATTACGACAACATTGTCCCCGCAATGCCAAACATAGACACAATTTACAAGTTTAAATTTACCAGGATAATTCCCAGCAAACACAAACAAATAGAAGGAATAGTAGAGAAACTTTACTTACTCAAAGCCAGAGATACCGCCAGTCCGATGGTTAAAGAATGAATGCCCATCCTCCGTACTTTACGGCCCTTTTATATACTTTAGTAGCGACATAACAGCGACATAACGGCGACTAGCGACATATTGGCGACTAGCGACATAATAGCGACATATTGGCGACATAATAGCGACATAACGGCGACATAATAGCGACATAACAGCGACATAACGGCGACATAATAGCGACATAACGGCGACATAATAGCGACACAATGGCGACATAATAGCGACATAACGGCGACTAGCGACATAAAAGCGACATAGTGGCGACATAATAGCGACATAATAGCGACATAACGGCGACATAATAGCGACATATCGGCGACATAATAGCGACATAACGGCGACATAATAGCGACATATTGGCGACATATAGGCGACATAATAGCGACATAACAGCGACATAGCGACATAACAGCGACATAACGGCGACATAATAGCGACATAACGGCGACATATCGGCGACATAGGCGACATAACAGCGACATAATAGCGACATAACGGCGACATATTGGCGACATAACGGCGACATAATAGCGACATAACGGCGACATAATAGCGACATAACGGCGACATAATAGCGACATATTGGCGACATAACAGCGAGACAACGTCTTTTACGCACACAACGACAGGATTCGCTTGGTAGTCAGTTTAAGTAGACCAAAAAAATGATAAAATGAAACGTTTCAAAACCTATCAAGCATGAATATGCTAACATTATTATTTAACTTCAGGTATTATAGTTTTGTTTTCTGAAATTAACGTCTGTATTGTAATATTTTACGTTTATTATTAAGTTAGTTACTCAATGTTCTTTATTACACCAATAATTATGCATTTATTCTAGGTTAACTTCAATTGATTATTATCATTCTTCGCAGCATTTTAAAATAAATAAAAAAATGAAAATTCACTGAGTGTTATGTATTTAATCGAAATCACAAGTGGTAAAATACGGAAACGTGTCCTTCAAGTTGTAATTGTTAGAATACGGAGTGAAATCATGACTGAAAGATGCAAACGAAGAGTACTGTAGTTTTTCATTATTTTCTATGTGTTTTAATATAAAACCAAGGCCAATATTACGAAATAGGCATATGGCTAGTCACAAGCTGGACGAAATGATGATGATGATCATACCTTTAAGCGCTAAGCTAGGGTCCCTGCACTGAGCTAGAACTCTCTCGTCCAAGTCTGCCAGAAGAGTGAGTAATGTGTTCAGGAGGGTGTTCTGATGATGCATCCCTGCCCGCTGACAGTTGTTCTGTTAGTGTCTTCACTAGGTTCAGCTGGACGAATTTTTCTGAAAAAATTAAAACATGTTCAGCTCTTTTAGGTAAATCTTTTATTTTTATGGAGATTAAAAAAATATCTACAGGGAATGTAGACCGCGGGCCAGGAGCATATTCCGTCAGTCGTCGCCTCCCGGCTGATACTTTGTCAGATGATAGTTTAGATGCTGTTTTAAACTTAAAACACCGTCAGCCGGTTCTATCGCGGTGGAATGACCGTCAGCTGTACAATGAACATGTAGAAAATATGCGCCTACCACTTTATATGCGGCAAAGTATGCGTAATGTGTAAATTGCGTTGATCCGTTGATGGCTTTTCAGGCGATTACGCCTGATGAAATGCTACATGCAAAGTTTCATGATTTGTATTTGCTATCATAAAAGGTATAGCGCTTATTTTGTACATGTTCATGCGACCAGCTGATGTTCTTAGCACCGCCATATAACCGGTTGACGATTTAATTAACAACAGCATCTGAACTATCATTTGACAAAGTATCAGACAGGAGGCGATGACAATTTTTTTTTGTTTTACGTGTTTCGGTGGTTGCCATTCCTCAACCCACCAACGGAGCGGCAGCTAACGTCCACGAGGGTTCATCATACCTAGCCGTTAACCACCACACGAGTTTTCAGCCGAGAGGCGATTGGTCATGGAAATTGTTCCTGGCTCGCGGTCTAATGTGAACTGTAGACGCACAGAATAAATGTCAAGTGCAAAGTGCAAGAGACCTTAACAGCCTAGCCTAGTCAACCTAGTTGTTATCGCCGGAGGCATACATTGTATTTAAATTTAAGCTCCAGGCTTGAGGCAAAAATTTCAGGCAGCTACATGTACGATAAATATCGTATGCCTGGCAACACTAATCCTGCCTATGAAGCAGGAGGTCCCGGGTTCTAATTCCTGTCAGGGCATTATTTGTGCCACCTTAGAACAGCAGATCTCGATGGAGGGAGGGTATTATGTACAACAAGCAGACTAACCTCTGGCGTCAGGATAGTGATCACAGAGATGCCTCGCCAGCAGCGCTGCTTTCGTTCTCGCGCGGACTTCCGATGCGCCACAGACGGTGGCTAGCGTCTCGCAGCCACCTTGGGCCAGGAGTTCTCGGCAGGATGGGGCGTATTCACGGCATGCACCTGGTAACAGATAAATAAATTATTTATTTATTTATAGCCTCATCTCAGAAATACATTTTTATACTGTATCTATAGTTTTCCTTAATCTATGATAACCGATTCTGTGTGCCTTTGGGCAAAGGCCTTCCCCAATATTCTCCACTCTTCCTTATTTTGCACTAATCTGGTCCAAGTTTTATTCCTTCCAGCCATGTCTTCTATTTCATCTTACCATCGTTTAAATTGCCTACCTCTGTTTATTTTAAAAGAAAAGAAGAAATAAATAAATATTATGGGATGATTGTACACAGGCACCCGGGTGGAAAACGTCCGTCTGGGCGTCCCAGATGCCGCTGGATTGACGAAGCCCTAAAAGATCTGTTCGCCTTCGGAATACCCAACTGGCGGGAAATGGTGCAGGATAGGGCAGAGTGGCGCTCTCTTGTGTCAGAGACCAAGATCCTGTTTGGGTCACAGCCAGTGAAGTAAGTGTTGTGGGTAATAAGAATAAAACAGTAATGATTGATTTGAATAATAAAAAAACATCCATAACTCAGGAACTTACCAGGATTCAAACCCGGAACCTCTTGCTTCATGGGCAGGGTCACTACCGACTAGTCTAGAAGGAAGTTGGCTACTCTATTCTACAATTGGTTTCATAAGACACACTACTGGCCTTAGCGTCTATTTCAGACGATCTATGGTGCAATGTCTATAAACATTACACCGCCTGGGACGGAGTCAAGGAAAACGCAGGGATACCCAGCACCTGCGCCAAACTCTCGACCTCACTGGCCGGACCCACAGGAAAGGCAAGCCAATACGTGTGGAGCCAGGTTGGCTGCAGGAGTCTACCGCAGATTTCAGGTTGGACCCTACTCACGCCTAACGGGGACTCCGTCCCGGGTTTGATTTTGGAGTTTTCCTTCTCCTAGATAAGTTGCAACCCAATGCTTAGAGGCTTATCTCCCTGTGACGAAGGGTTAGATGACGGCTTCCTTCGTGAACTTAGTCGCCTCTTACGACACCCTCGTTCTTTTAGGGTTGGTGCTATTCTTAAGCCGGACACCACACGGAAACATAAGACACAATCGCTTATCAAATAACGCTTCATAAGTGTCTACTATTCTGTAACAGCTTAACAAAAGTGATGTCTTTAATAAAGAACAACTAAGACTGTAAAAGATATACTTTTGAACGAAAATTTTAGAAATTTATCTATATTTGGAAAAGTTATCCAGAATATCAGATACTTTTGGCGCGTTGTTTCGTGCATTACTTTTGATGCTGACTGTACAAGAAATAGTCCACACTACAAAGTCAACCACATAATACAGTCCGTGTCTTAACATAAGTATCTACTTGTATCTACATCTAGTACGACATTGTGGGTACTAAAGTTGGAGCACTTACTGTACACAGTTACTTAACCATACTTACATGAAATAGCAGCCACACACTTCGCTAAAGCTTCCCCACGCTCTGTCCTCGCTAAAGCCAGCAACACATTGAGCAGCCCGCTCTCCAACGCTCGGGACTGGCAGAAGGGGTTGTTCTGGCAAAGTTCTGCCAGTATTCCGCTGGCTCGGGCGCGGATTTCTTCGTTTTCGCTGCCGTAGCAGACGGGGAAGATGGAGAAGCCGCCTAGTTTGTAGAAATCTGGAAAGATTGGGTATAGTTGAAAATAGTAGACTAATCAATATATTTTTAGTGATTTTAGCAGGTCACAGCAGTAAAACTTTTTACAATATAATAGACACAAGAAAATTGGACTAATGGGCTTAAAAGCTGCCAATTGTTTACTACACATACTACACAGGATGCTTATGGAACCCACCAAAAGCAATCTATAGGTTATTCTCTTTTCATCATAGGCGAAAAAAAATTAAAATAATAATAATTATTTATTATGGTAAAAAAAAACCATGATTTTACAATTTTGTTTTCTTCTGCCAAACTGTAAGACAGTTTGTTGGGAGAGGGAACTCCCTTAAATACAGATGGGTTAGCTAGTCTAGTTAATTAATAAGTAAGTACGGTACATCTTATAGCTTATTGTGGTGGTAATTTAAGTTTGAAGAAAGCATTCTAAGGGTTTTTTGGAACGAAGTTCCTTATCGGACGCTTGGCGGATGGGGGCTAGGGCCTAGCCCCCATCCGCCAGGCTAGGCGAAAAAAAGCGTAAGATTTTTCAGTCACAGCCCTCTTTTATTTAAATTCTTTCTCGAGAATAAGTACCCTAATTCTACCGACTTACGTATATCCTATAGTGGCGCAATTGGCGCTTAGAAACCAAGTGGTAACAGCGACGATCCGGGTTCGATCCCCGGACGTGTATGCAGATATTACTTTTTGTATTTCTTAGCACTAGAATTTCATATTTTTGATTGACTAAGCATATCAGTTTCAGCTTGTACAAACATGCAGGGATCGGAACCGGTTTTTTGGAAAAACTTTGAAATAAACATATTTCGGTTTATTTTATACTCCAAACATAGGACTCGGTTGTGTTTTTAGATAACGACTTCGTATTATTAGATTGCCCAATTAGAAATGAAATAATTAACAAAGAACGAAAAAATACCGTTTTCGTTCCCCTGCAAACATGTTTTCTTATGTTTATTTGTTCTCCCTGCCTTTAAGTCGCATTTCTAAACCGGTTTGTGAAATTTTGTGAGCTGATTCAATAATTATTATTTTGTCGATTAAGTGTTTGTATTTAATTAATCAATAATATAATAAATTTTCAATAATTATTATAATACTTATACTTCGTTCCAACCCAGTGTTCCACAACACTCACGCATTTGTTTATAAGTAGGGATTATTTTTCTCCATACACATGGAAAATTAACAAAACACGTTGTTGGAGTTGTTCTATGTTATGGGAGACTTACCATTAGCAGTGTCTATGTCATCAATAAATTCCATGACGCTAGTGAAGGCCTGATTAATCTCGTCGGGCAGCGGCTGCCCCAACTGAACACTGTGTATCTTGTCAGTGTCTGATAGCACAGCTATGGCATCTTGTAGTACCTTTGCTACATCCACTGTGAGGCTTTTGAGGGCTTCTTCCAAGAAACGTTTGCGCTGAAATGATAGAAAAAATATATCAGGTTGGGGTGTTGAAAAGGTTATTATGAATAGGGTTGTTTCCATCTACAAAACTTAGCGCAGAATTGTATCCCAATAAATTCTATTGGATTATAAGAACATGTTAAACTACTTTTAGGGGACCTTTAATGACCATATTTTTGTAAATATTGAATTTAAAATATCTTTTGGCACACGTCACGTGACCAAACTCGAAAAGTCATTGAAGACTCTGATGACGTCACAACTCTCGGATTGACACTGTTGACAGTTAGGCGATAAACAACAAATGACAAATGTCAGTTGACTGCTCGTATCTTCTACGTGTGTATGTAGTTATGTGGCAAACCGTAAACTGTGACGTCACACAATTTTCAAAGAGCGTTTTGGGCGTGAAAGCATCTGTCAAAATATATTTTGTGAATTTAACATATTTAAAGCCGTTTTTAGTATAGAAGTTAAATTTTAGGGCAACTTTAGTTAATATAGATCGTTTAAAAATACAAGCGTTTCAAAAAATTGGAAACAATCCTATTATGAGAACACTAAATACCGCAGCAGAGGTGTTAAGTACATGTTATTATTATTATTATAGCCTTTTTCTTCCACGTTCTTTCTTTTTGTTTAGGTATGTTATTCATTTTTGAAAAGTTGTTTTATTTGTTTATATGGATCCCTCTCTGGGTGAAGGCCTCCTCCAGTTTTTTCCAACTTTCTCTATCTTTTCCTGTCTCCATCCAGTGTTTGCCGGCTATTTGGATAATGTCCAGCGTTTCTTCGGCCTGTAGGGGAGTGTTTTCCGTGTGGTGAATTTGAGATAAAGATTTTCATTCTCTTTTTCATTAACAAATTGACGCTTGTAATGTTTTATGAATCTTCTTCTTTCCATCCTGTTACCCTCTGCTGGGGTCTAGAGCTCGAATCATTTTCTTCCACTGATTCAGGTTCTGGGCAGCTTTGGTAACTTCCTCCCACCCCATCCCCAATACACCCAACTCTTGCTCCACGGAATGGCGCCAAGTAAATTTAAGGCAACCATATTTCCGTTTTCCGGGCATCTTCCAGGTCAGGGCTACTTTGGATAGGTGGGTGTTCTGGGTGGGATGTTTTATGAATTGGGAGTAAATCTCTCTATACCCCCCAAGTGGGACGCGCCTCACTGAGTGAAACCCTGGTCTAGAGTAAACCTGACTTACATTATCATCAACTTACCTCTTCATCCATCGGACCTAACTCTGAATTGCCTGGGGCATCTTCAGCCTTCGTTGCTTCCATAGCAAACCTGAGGAGACCCTGAAATAAGTTTAATTGAAGTTTAATTGAAGAATTAAACATTAAATTATTATTATTACACAACCACAAACAAGACCTCTTAAAGCAGTTCTAGGGATTGATTGGAACCCACATGATTGCTTCCCCATATAAACATAATCATCATATTCTTCCCCAGATACTGCCATTATAGGAAAGTATTTTTATACAATTTGATGACAATTAACCACAGCTATGCCCCTTGGTTATTTTTTTGAGAGAGCAAAAAACGAATTCTATACAAATTTTTAAAAGCTCCTCACCCTTTTCCACTATAGATCGAGTCATTCACGAAGACGCGTGCCTTGACTCGTACTTCCATGTTATTAAAGGTTAGATTTGACAAATCTGCGCGTCGTCGTGAATGACACAAACTATATCCTCTAAAAAAATGGTATTCAAACCTAATTTAAATACTTGCCTGTAAATTCCGTGGCTGCCGAGGTTGTTCCGCCACACGCTGAACATCCTCACTCCTACTGGGAAACGTCAGGGCTCCAGCAATAGGATTGTTACCGCCAGGATTACCAGATGCCATGTTTTGTATGAAAACCACTTATTTAAGGTGACAAACTTGTAGTTATTGTGACACTGGTATGGATTATAACGTGGGTATATATCGTGTGGAATGATTCACAAAAGCTGATGCAAATTCTAGAAATTGTGTTCTTTAAAGTTCTCGAAGCAACACCGACAAACACCAAGACAAATACGTGCTATTTTACAACTGTCAAAGTCAAAACTCAACTGTCACTTTGACAAATAGTGTTTGGTCCAAATTAAGCTAATGGTAATTAGTAGAAACTAAGTGCTAGTTATTTGTATTGTTAGAGCATTACTAATATGAACAGCTTTATTAAAACGCGATCCTTGGGGGTCGTCCAGAAATCATGTGATCGTTTAGGAGGGGGGTGGGGATAATAAAAATATCACGAATGATCACGATGGTGGGGGGATAGAAGATATCAAGTGTAATTTTTTTTCAAAGCGAGAAAAACCGAAACCATATCACTCAAAAAATTTATCAGATCAAATAATCCGGTCTATTTTAAGTATATGCGTATTTAAAACATTCATAATAAAAGCTCGCCTCGCATCGCATCATATATTTTAGTGATATTCGTAGCAAGTAGGCTCACGGTTTCACAGTTATTCGTGTATTAGCGTTCAATATTTATTTTTATATGATGTCCAAGCTTGATGGGAATCTGTACTAGGCAGGGGCGGTCTTTGGGGTGGCGAACGGGACAACCGCCCGGGGCCTCGCGCTTGGAAGGGCCTCGCGCTAACGGGGGCCCTCGCGCAACAGGTTGAGTAGTTTTTTTTACCTGAGACATGAGTAGAGTCAAAGTCGATGCAGAAGTTATCTAAGACGGACTCTTAAACGTATGTATGTAAAAAGATCTAAGAGGCCTAAGCCCCCCCCCCCCTTACACGCTAAGCAAGTCTAATGCTGTTTCTACTTAGGCCTCTTAGATCTTAATTATCACGTGATCTTGTGGCAGGGGGGTGGGAGTTGCGTTAAAATCACCAAATATCACCAAGGGGGAGGACCAAAATAGACCAAATATGATCACATGATTTCTGGACGACCCCTTGTGTGCTCATAAGGATATTGCAGATTTATAAAAATTTAAACATAGCTGCACACAATATACTGCCCACAAGCATACGGTATAATAAATTACCATACACATTTTACAACGTGGCAATATAATTACCACGCCGTGATAACTTTTAATTATAGGGTCACTACTCTGTTGCTTGAAATACCAAGTTCTAAAGGACATAACTCCATGAACCAGTTCGCAACATACGCTCTTATGGACTTGACTAACACTCTATTTGTTAAAAAGGGCACAATTCGTATAAACTTCCCATGCAGTTATGACCTTTGTATATTACTAATGCACTATATTACGATAATGGCGGTTATTTTTATCACTACTCATCTAAGTAAATGACGCGCGACTCAATTACACATTCGTTTTAATTTTGGAACGATATCAAATAACAGTTAAAATGATTAATTAATTAGTTTTATAATGCGAAAACCTCGCCGTTGGGCTAACATAACGCGCTATTGGCATCGTTCGAGATAATTCACGGATAGAAACTGCCCGTAACTTTTTAGTAGGATGGTATATAAAGTTTTTAATATTTCAATTATACCTGTAAAATTTCTACCACTTTGCACGTTAAAAGTGGTGTTTCCCTATTCGTCTTGGCATCATCCATTTATTACGTAATACGATTTAGTGGGGGGGGGGGGACGTCAGCTGTCTTCTTACACTCCCCTTTCTGGGGGCGTGAGGTGGCCATTTCTGGGCTATGCCCATTTTGGCGGCTGCTGTCGCGGGCTGTATAGTTTCTATTTTTCCTCGTGAGCTTCTACGGATTATCGTCTTATCTATTGTTTAAAAACCGCAAAGGCGCGTGCCACTATGAAAAAATGGTCAGGCCGCATAGGTAGCGTTTATTGAATTACTACTCTATTGACCACGGAATAAGATTCATTATGATCTAATACAGAATTCTAACAGAATAGCTGTCTGATCTCTATTGGTGCGTCTAAGGTAGGCGACTAAACGCTCTCAAACCAGCTTAACTTGTTAAATAGTGTTATGTTTTATCTCTTTAAATTAAAGAACGTAAAAACACCCAAATATATTTGTGTGAAAATCCGGCCCTGTTTTTTACCTGCTCTTCGAGAAACATAACATTGCTTCCTTGGCGCTAGCTAGCCGAGCGCTCGCATTACCAGTGCAAGCGAGGTCTTCGAATACGTATCTTTGTTGCGGATCGCAGTGTCACAAGTTAAGCTGGTTTGAGAGCGTTTAGTCGCCTACCTTAGACGCACCAATAGAGATCAGTACCCTTAGTGTAAATATTTTCGACAGCGAAACGTGACGTACGCGTTTGCGTTAAATGTCATTTTGTATGAGATTTTGGACTTTCCAAAACGTCCCGCTTTGCGCGCTGTTTAAAAACCCATACAAAATGAGACTTAACGCAAACGCGTACGTCACGTTTCGCTATCGACTAAATTTACACTAGGGGTACAGACAGCTATTCTGTTAGAATTCTCTATTAGTTCATAATGAATCTTATTCCGTGCTCAATAGAGTAGTAATTCAATAAACGCTACCTATGCGGCCTGACCATTTTTTCACGCGCCTTTGCGGTTTTTAAACAATAGATAAGACGATAATCCGTAGAAGCTCACGAAGAAAAATAGAAACTATAACAACAGCCCGGTCTGTTGGGCCAACGTTTAAGGTGTATAAAAATCACATTGGCTTATAAAACACATCTATACCACACCTGTAATATTTATCACACTCTAATCCCAAGATAGCGATAACATATCTCCAGCTCTTGCAACGTTCAAAACAACAATCGAAGTGGTTACCGTCACTCTGATACACAACGCTTAATTATATTAATTTTTGTCCTAAAATATTTGGAGAGAAAGTTTCAAAGATTTAATTGGTAAGTCATATTATTACTGAAGTAATTTTGTATTTGGAATATTTGGATGGTTGTTTTGTAATTAAGACTGTTTTCAACGTCTTTAAGTCGAGGCAGCTCATATTATTATTTTACCAGATTTTGAGTAGCCAACCTTGTACAGTAGCATCTAGGGTTTGCACGACGGATCTGAAATGTATGCGAGGATCCGCGGATCCGAAACCAGGGGGCCTACCGCGAAAACCGAAATTCGCAAATTGCTTTATCTTTTACTCTTAGTAAGACGTTATTAGCGATTGACGAATTTCGATTTTCCCGGTAGCCGCCCTGGGGACCGATTTTTGAATTTCAGGCGCTCGATTTCGTCACTCGAAAATCTGTGGAAAACGGTGAAATGCTATTTTTTTTTAATACGAGCGATAGAAATTGGAAATTGAGTGGTATTGACCACTCGTTTTCAATTCCATTAGGAGAATTTAAATGCCTAGCGGAGATATTATTGAACTAACTACATGAAATCGAGTGGTCGAAATTCAAAAATCGGCCCCCTGATCCGGATAATTTCATACATTTCGGATTCCGATTGCAAACCCTAGTAGCATCTAATTGGCGCTTCAAAATTACGTAGATAGTGTAGATACATCTCTAATCGTTTAACTTAAACTTTCACAAATTTAAACTTTCACGATTTTTACACATTATTAAATTATGGAATCAGGACTTAGTTTGTCCCGTTTCTATAATTTAATAATACGTTTCTATATTATGTATAGTGGCCTCTATTTTTCTATATTATGGCCTCTCCAAACGTCACCGATAATCGTATATGTTTCGCAATACAAGGTGCCCGTGAGCATTTCGAGAGATTTTAATGGTGCATTCCTGATGGCAACAGACGCAAAAAATGTTATATGACTTTTTGTGAAATTCGACAAAAAAATTTTTTTTTTTTGCCTTTTTTCCCTTTTTTTGAACACTCCTGTACATAAAACGTAATTTTTATTGATAAACACAACCTAAAACTAACTTTTTATTTTATTTGGGGGTAGCCTCTCGAATACATTTTTTTAATTTTTTCGATGTCAATCAATAGGTATGTCCAGACTAGACCTCAAAGTGGCAATACCGCAGTCAAAAATGTGTTTTGTACCGACTTATGGCGAAAGAAGAATGATTTCGAAAAACATTTAATTATCTCTGAAACTAAGCCTAATCCAGAAAATTTTACATGACATTTTAGTTTCTAAATATTACCAGGAATGCTTAGTTAAAATGTCTCACAATGCTCACGGGCACCTTGTATATTGCGGCATTTCGTCGATTGATTTAATTAGTTTCCCACAATATTCCAGCTCACATAGCGTAGACGGTCTGACATACAATGAACTTGGCGATAAACAATAGGGTTTACCGCTACTGTTTCTGTGTTTCAGAAACACTTGGATTTATGTTTCTGAAACCGTGTTTCTAAACAAAATGTTTATAGTTCTGATACAAATACTTTTGGCGCTTTCTTTGACGCGCTTCTAATAATGCCACAGAGCCCACAGACCAACACACACACACAGTATGTATTTATATCCTTTGTATTTCTGGTACCTTGTTGTACATTATGCTGCATTTGTCACCCTCTTTTCACTCTCTCCTCTCATCTACTCAAAGGTTAACTGGAAGAGATCCCTCAAAGGGGTTCGCCTTTGTACTTCTTACTAATGGTATGTTACATTTGATGTGTATTTTTTGTACAATAAGAGTTTACTACTACTAAAATACTCGTAGTAAGTACTTTAAAATTTAAAAGTTTAAATAAGTGTAAATCGATTTCAAAATATTTGTTTACAATTCTTTTTAATCTCGAATGTTTGCTGGTGCTTTCTTTATCAAAATCGTTATTCTGTATATACATGTATTATCGTCGTTATCTCTATCGAATTAACAACATAAAGTGTATATTTTTTGTATGGCTTATCAAGTTTTAGTTGCATCGGTAAATAACACTGACCTTGGTCGGGACGCAATACAATTTAAGTAAAACTACCTACTACATGGTCGAAAAGCACCAAGTCCTAGTGCAGTGGTCAAAAGCGTCGTTGCCGATCCTGTAGAAGGGTCAGTTCTGAAATTTAAGATTTGTTCAAATAACTCGGGTATGATAATGAAGGTCCCAATTCCCATGTATCAAATACCGAATCATAACTTTCTCCCACTTGTAATTTCAGCAATGGCGCCCCGAGAAGAGATCATATCACCGCCACCAGAGCGCGCCCCCGTACAATCGCCTCCCCGCCCTCCGGCCCCTGGACGTCCTACAGCGCCCCCACACGACCACCCCGCCGTCTACATACGACCAGCAGCTGTCAGGCCTAACGTCGCTGTCCGACGCTAGGTGGCGCTGTTATCCAAAATTTAAGCGCTTCACGTTTTAAAATTTAACGGCTAGCAACATCGGCTTGACATGAACACTATTGCAATATTGTTTTTTAAAAATCATATTACTAATTTAGTCTCTAAGGTACCTGTTTTATTAATTTAAGTCTAGATACTCTATATTGTAGGTGTCTGAAATAAATGTTTTTCATTCTTTATCTTTATTTCTATGTATACATTAAGTATTCTATATAGTCTGGCGATAAAATTTGTCAATAAAAAAGGCTTCAAAACTCAGATTTTGTATAAGAGGTCGAATCTGCGCGCTTATATTTGTCTAGTTCGCCACCTTGTTGTCCCTAAAAAAATGTTTTGTCAGACTATAATGGACAATAACTAATTAGATTAAAGTAAGTAATGATCGCGCCGCAGAGAGCACCCCAGTACAAACGACCCCCGGGCAACTGCAGCGCCTCCCGCACGACCACCCCGCCGTCTACATACTACCATAGAGAAATAAGTAAGCATAGAGTGCTCTCTCCACACATCAGTTTTTCTTACTAAAATTATTATTTTCGTAGTCGACATCCAACGTCAAGTAGCGGACTTATCAGTACTGCTACTTGACAATAGATATCGCGACCAACGAGAAGTCTAATGTTAAAACAATTTTCAGCTAATATTATAATCGGAATTACCGGAAATCTATTTTCAACTCCTCCTGCTTGTAATATTAGTTGTAAATTGTTGAGCAATATAATTTTCGTCAGTAGCGACATTCGTGACATCTAGTGTCAAGTAGACTTCGAAAATAATAAGAGTTTTGGTAAGAAAACTGATGTATAGCGTGAGCACTATATACATACTTATTTCTCTATGATAATGCCAGCTACCGTAAGGCCTAACGTCGCTGTACGACGCTAGATGGCGATGTTATAAATTTTGTCAACGCTACACGTTTTATATTTTAATCGTAAAACAAAACAAGTGTCACTGTTAAGTGTCAACAGCCGGGTTACAACACTCATACCTAGAATTAGAGAGTATGTAAAAAAAACATTAAATGAGGTGTGGTAATTGCCTACACTTGAAATAGCACTGCATAATGATCGCCAGACTACCGTAACGTCGCTATTCGACGCTAGATGGCGCTGTTGTCAAATTTATTAGCCCCACAAAATGGACATGAGAAGCGGTGATGAAATATTTTGCTCGCGAGAGTAGCAATACCAATACTAGTAAAACGCTAGAATGGGTCAGTGAGTAGTTGAGCTCACTACTTAGTCTATATTCTTGTAGGAATAATGTGTAACATGAAAAAATAAAAAAACTTATTTTATGAATGAATTTATTTAAACTTTATTGCACAAAATACAGAAATGAAAAAATTGGGCATTTCCCGTTTTCGATTTACTAAGGGGGTCATCCATTAATTACATCACACGTTTAGGGGGAGCGGGGAGTCACAAACTTTGTGACGTCACTTTAACTTCATCACTCATCAGTAACCTTTTTATTTTATTCGCTGTACTGTTAAATAACAAGTTTTTGGAACGATAATCGTTTTCATTCGTTTAATTTTCTTTCCTTATCAGATTTGGGTTGAGTTTTGAGTTCAAATTACTATTTCTTTTATCAAAAATATTGTTATAAAATATTACTAATATCTACTTCGATTTGCCAATGCCTTGAAAAAAATTGGCAAAGTTGTGACGTCACACTAGGGGAGAGGGGTTTGCCAAGTGTGACAAGGAGAGGGAGGTGGGGTCAAAAAACCTAGAAATTCGTGCGACGTAATTAATGGATGACCCCTAATGCGAGCATATCCGAGCATTATTGAGGAAAAATCTGCTCGGAAAATGTGTATAAAAAATCAGTGGTCAAGCGATCTCAAATAAGTACCAGTTAAAAACTGAACTATGAATTACTAATTGTTCGCTTCAAGTTGGCCATGGGCGCCGGCGGTGGCGACCGTTAGGCGGGATTCCACCAGTGTGCGGCACAAACATATTACAACATATTCAGTACAAAAATGCTAGTGCCGCCCGACAGGACACTGTTGGAATCCGTCTTTGCATAATAACGTCACAGCTACAATTATTGTCGACAATGAAGAATTTCGGATTTTATTTTTCAATGCTCACGTTATTTAATAATATTTATGATTGTATGAAATATAAATAATAACAAAGCAGTTTTAAAGATGTGGTAGCTGGTAGCCGAATAGATAAGGCTTCAGAGGAGGTGTTTCGGGGAAGTGGGCCGGGAGGTAACGGCCAACTTGAAGCGAAAGGGTAGTAGCTATACCACACTATGGGGGCGTCCATTAATTACGTGAGGGGATCAGGGCAGGGGGGGGGAAGCAGAATCTCAGAAAAAAAATCGTAAGAAACGCGTCACGCAATAATAGACGCCCCCAAGAGTTCATTGTGTCTATGTCGACCCTAAAAACCTTCGCTGTTACAGATTAAAATTCTACACACTTTCAAATTCCTGATAATCACTTATAAGGTGTAACATAACATATGTGTGTAAGTATATGTGTGCATGTTGATGAGCGTGAAACACGAGCGTCGTACGCACACATCGATGGTGTTTCGGCTTTTGGTAGATTAGCCGCATGCGACTAAGTCTGAGGGCCTACCGCGAATACCGGAATTCGCAAATTGCGGGCATCTTTCTCTTTTACTCCAATTAAGGCGTAATTAGAGTGACTGACAGAGATGTCCGCAATTTGCCAACTTCGGTGTTCGCGGTAGGCCTTCTGATTATTATTCTCACATAATTTTTGTAAACAATCATACGTCACTGTTAAAGTAAACAGTCAACAACTTTTCTTGTTTGTTACCATAAAAACTGTATTAAGTATATATTTTTAACTTCACAGAATCAGAATCACTCAAGATCAGAAAAAGGGCGAAGGGGTTAATCAATAATCATTGGTGAAGTCAATTTAAAAAACCGGCCAAGAGCATGTCGGGCCAAATAATAAGTAAAAGAGAATAACTTCGCAGCGCTTTGTACGTCTTTAACTAAGAAGGGAAGAATATTGTTTACTATAGTTTTCATTGAAAGTCTTATACTTTCATATTTTTGGGTTGGTTTCATAAAGTTGGGAAAGAGGTCGGGGGAGGGGGGGGGGAGAGATGGGGCGACCGACAGACATGGCGAAACTATAAGAGTTCCTAGTTCATAATAAGGAACCCTAAAAAGCATATAATCAAACATAATTCACCTCCTTATTTTTATAAGTTGGTTAAAAATGCATCCGTTATAAAATGTAACAAAACGCAATCTCTATCGTTTGTGAAACGAACTTGAAGCGAACTTTGTCACCCGGGTGTGTCCAGACAGTGATACCAGTGCAATGAATGAATTATGGTGCCAAAAATACTTTTCTTTTTTTTTCTCTTTTAACATAGCATTACCAGTGTTTATGTAAAAATAAAGTTTTATATCAACGAAGTAAATATTCTTGCAGCAGAATTACATGACTTATGTATATAGGAACTGTGAAAAGTTAAAATATCTCGAATGTTCCAAAGCTTTTTTTCACCGGTCACACCTTTGTTTACACCGACTGCATAAAAATTGTACTATATCCGTCTACGCGTAATATATGTCTATATAATAATGTCTGGCAAAATTATTTCCAGTTCAGTAGTCGACAACTCGACGCGCCGGCGCTCTCCTATTTGGCAGTCAGCTGTTCGACCTTGTGCGCAATAAGAAAACCCAAATCTAAACATGGATTTCAGCGATAAAGTTGTTTTAATAACCGGTGGCAGTTCAGGAATTGGAGCGGCCACCGCTATTTACTTTGCCAACCTGTCAGCCAAGCTGGTATTAGTTGGCCGTAAAGAAAATGCCTTGCGAACAATCGCTGCATATTGTGAGAACGCAAAAGGATAAAACCTTTCACTATTACCGCGGATGTTACTCAGGACGCAGACGTAGAAAGGATAATAGACGATGCCGTGGGACATTTCGGGAAGTTAGACGTGCTGGTCAACAGTGCCGGCGTATTGAAGCCGGGTGGAATGAAAAATTCCAATATGGAGAACTATGACATAGTAATGTCTACGAATATGCGCGCTATTTACCACTTAACAATGCGTGCTACGCGTCATCTCGTTCAAAGCAAAGGCTGCATAATTAACGTGTCGAGCATATCTAGTACGAAGCCTAACGCTCTAACTATCGCTTACAACGTTTCGAAGGCCGCATTGGATCAGTTTACTAAATGCGTAGCGCTGGAACTGGCGGCGGACGGTGTTCGCGTCAACTCTGTGAACCCTGGATTTGTGAAAACGAATATCCGGAGTGACGAAGGGTTATCGGAAGACCAGTTGGAGCTGGTCGTGCAGAATATTGTCAACAATATGCCTCTGAAGAAGCTGATGCACGCGGATGAGGTTGCTGGCGTCATCGCGTTTTTAGCCAGTGACAACGCTAGAAGCATTACTGGATCTTGTTTCGTAATAGATGGTGGTAGCTTATTGAAGTAAGGCCATACGATATAAAAGTACAAAGTAC
The DNA here is from genome assembly GCF_033807575.1 of Cydia pomonella. NCBI lineage: Eukaryota > Metazoa > Arthropoda > Insecta > Lepidoptera > Tortricidae > Cydia > Cydia pomonella. Next base: position 2,193,859 of record NC_084722.1, read on the forward strand.
AAAACCTATGTACTTAATCTTAATTAGATTTGTTTGCGGTTCAGAACCTAAACGTATTTAAAGTCTTTCACATAATAATGTATTATTATGTTAGTTTAGTGCCGTTGATGAATTATGTATTCCTTTATTAATAAAGAATTGTACGCTCTACAGGTTGTTGTTCTTTTTATCCCGCTAACTTCGGCGTTTGGCTACAAGTTGATATCGCCGGAGGCCTAGGGGTGGGGCAGAGGCCTCAGAGGGTATACATTGTATGTAAAATTTGAACCCCAAGGGGGGGCAGTTGCCCCCCTACCTGTATCTGCCTATGCCCATGTTTGGCTAAGTACAGTCAGCTGCAGAGAGAGGTGACCCCCCCCCCCCCCTGCATACAATCAGTCTATGCATGAAGGGTCACCTCTCTGCATCTAAATAAAATAAATAAATAAATTTTTTTTTTTTTAAATCTGCCGCTTTTTCTACTGACGGAAATGGTTTGACAGGATATAGTTTTCATGTAAACTCGTTTTTTTCCATAAAAAATAGAACAGGCACTACAATCAATAAAACAATTGAAAATTATGACATGTAAATACACAATACAAAACAAATAAACATACTTAATCCGAATCAAATATACATAGTCCGAGATACTAAGACATTTTTTTATCGCTATTTCAGTATACCATTAAAGTAATAGCAATCTAAAAACTTAATAACAATAAACTCAAAATATCAGTTTAATATTTAATTTATGTACATCTTTGAGCACCTTAAGGTTATATTCAAAAATAAACAACCAATCTAATTTCTTTCTCTTGTTTTTAAAAATATTAATTACATATCCTAGTATTTAAAATGACATGTGACCGCAGCCGGCAACACGTCCGTTTGTCGCTTGGCATACGGAAGAGATTTACTTGTACTTTTATACGAATAACCTGACAAGCCAAACGTCCTTATGGCAAACGACAAAGTGGGACGCTTTGCCGGCCGCGGTCACATATGAATGAAATATTTTTCATGTGATTATGCCTAACAAAATGGAATAAAATGAGGTTTTGTGGCTAGTTTTTGCCTTCCAACAAACAACAAAATAAATTATTCATTTCAAATGTATTTCACTGATTGACTAAACTGTTAGGTGCAGAAATTTGTAACGGTATCTTAGACTATACATATATAATATATTTTGACGTGAAATATGTATTTCATACAATTTTTTATTTTTTTTATTCTTTGACATTTGGAGAACCTTTACACCTCCAAACCTTATTATTGTGTATTATTATTTTTCTCAGACCGTGGGGACCTTATACATCTCCAAACTTAATGTATTTACCGTGGAGACTATACGTCTCTGTCATATTGTATAATATACTTGACTTGGTACATACTAGTTATGTACAGAATGTAGCATTAGTTTATGAGACTGCTAGTTTAACAGTCCAGACGCGGTTTATTTATTTAGTATAAATTTTATTTTGACACTTGGAGAGACTTTACACCTCCAAATTTTATTAGTATTAGTACTCTGACATTGGGGACCTTTTACATCTCCAGATTTAATGTGTTTTTAACTATAGAGACTATACATCTCTATTGTATTGTATTAATTATTTATTTTAAGATTATTATTATGTAATGTTTACCCAGGTATTGGCTGTTGTATTTATAAATGTTGTTATGTATTTTTCATGTCACTATATGATGTTACTATAAATGTTGTATTGACTTGTAAAAGAGCCCTTGAGGCCTACTTGCAGAATAAATTTTTGAATTTTGAATTTTATACAAGCATCTAAACAAAAAAAAATGAACTACTTATTGATTATTTTCAATCCCTTTTTTTTTTTGGTTAATTAGAATAGGATAGAATTAGAGTATCGGTTAATTTACGCTCTGGTATGTATCCTTGAAAATCTTCAAATGAACGGAGTAAAAAACACCCGGTGTATAAAATATATGAATGTAGGTGTTTGATGACCGGTTTGGCCTAGTGCATAGTGTGGCCTACGAAGCTGATGGTCCCGGGTTCAAATCCTGGTAAGGGCATTCATCGTGTGATGAGCATGGATATTTATTCCTGAGTCATGGCCGTCATGGGTGTTCTCTATGTATTTATATATTATATATATCGTTGTCTAAGTACCCCTTAACACAAGCTTTATTGAGCTTACTGTGGTACTTAGTCAATTTGTGTAATAATATCGTATAATATTTATAATATCGTGTAATATTTATTTATTTTATTTATTCCGCCTCTTGCATGGCGCTGGTCACGTGAGGCGGGCACAGATGGGAATGATTTGTACGTGGCGCCTATTGTGCTGGGAATACACCTGAATTTGTTTTTAATATTTGATAGCATAAGTTTGGCTAAAAGTAATATGGACTTTGAAGAAAAATCCAATATTGGAATTTTCGCTTTAACCGTTCATTAATTGGTGTCTGGGAAGGGCGATATTCTAATGTATATATTTTTTTCGTTTGTATGCCAATTGATTAATAAAATAAATAAATAATTGGCAATGGGTAGTGGCAAAATAAACGTTTAGAAATTAATGTTATATCGGTTATTGTCAAAACCGATTTTTGGTAAGTTCTGTCAGTTTTCAGTAAACTGCCCATTCCATAGAGAAATATAAGTACAGAAATAGTGGTAACTCCATAAGTACATCAGTTTTCTTACCAAAACGCGAGTTATTTCGTAGTCGACATCTAGCGTCAAGTAGCGGAATTTATCAGTACTGCTAGTTGACAATAGATGTCGCGATGAACGAAAACTCTTGCAACTCTTCTGCTCAAATTATTTTGGCAACATTTTTCATCAGTCGTGACACTTGTGACATCTGAGGGCCTACCGCGAACCACGTTAGACGTGTTGCCTCCCTGTCACGCTTACGAACGAATTAACAAGTGCGACAGAGTGGTAACACGTTGAACGTGGTTCGCGGTAGGCCCTCTGGTGTCAAGTAGTGGTACTAATAAATCCACTACTTGACGTTAGATGTCGCGTTTTGTTAAGAAAACTGATGTATTATGGAGTTATCACTCTTTCTTATATTTCTCTATGTCATTACTCAGAAACTAGAATCGTCAAAGTCGGACCCTTTGACACTAAACTTTGACACATATTTAGTTCATTATATCAAACATTAGGGGCCATCCATAAATTATGTCACATGTATTACATTTTTTTTTTGATGTGGGGATAAAACTGAGAATAAATGTGACGTGCCACGGATAAAACCTTATGGCGGTAGGCGCTTACGCTGTTATTACCGACGCTCCAATACTAATGAGGTGCTACACGATATAAGCGTCAACCGCCATAAGTTTCCTTTACCTTTGGTTGGATGTTGAGTAAAAAGATACTAGATGGCGTTAAGAACAACATTTTTTCCAGTTATCGCAAAACTGGTTATAGGTAGGGTAAGTTTGTGCCACTATTTTTGGTACTTACCTAACTAAGTAAGATAAGAAATTATAATGTATAATGAATATTATCTTTGCATAAGTATAATTCTGTATTACGAAAACGGCAAGAACTAAAGAAAGGTAGCTAGAAGTGAATACAGGCATGGACAATTAATTCTTCTTCCTCGCGTCTGGGGTCCGCTTGGCAACTAATCCCGAGAATTGGCGTAAGCTCTAGTTTTTACGAAAGCGACTGCCATCTGACCTTCCAACCTAGAGGATAAACCTAGGCCTTATTGGGATTAGTTCGGTTTCCTCAGGATGAATTCCTTCACCGAAAAGTCACAGGTCAATATCAAATGTGAAATGATATTTCGTACATAAGTTCCGAAAAGCTCATTGGTACGAGCCGGGGTTTGAATTTGAACCCACGACCTGCGGATTGAAAGTCGCACGCTCTTAGCGCTCTAGGCCACCAGCGCTTTATGGTATGGTATGGAAGATTCTTTTATCATTATCATTTTCTAACCTAACCGGGATGTCATGGTTTAAAAACATAAAAGCACAACCCTACGGTCTCAACTGACATGTAAAAACAAATGTTAACAGCGCGGCAGGTGTCATTATTCCCTCATCACAATTGATTGGCAACAAATAATAAAAATAAACACGCACGGAGCGGCAACGTCGCGTATCGATCGGCGAAAGCGGCCCGGCCTGAGTTGGCTACGTGAGGCTATGAAGAGAGTAGGCGCCGTGGTTTTTTCGTGTACTTATGATCTATTCGACAAAGAGAGTCGTATAGTTTCTTTGCCCAGCTAGGTTATAACTACATACATATAAAAATAGGTTTGTTACTACGCTTTTTGCTTTACAACATAGTTGCAATTTGTAATGGGATATAGAATGTTGTAAGTACACGTCTTTAGGTTCGTGTGAGCGGTAGGTATAAAGAGTTTTTAATGTATTTTGAGGACACGTGAATTGAATTTGAATTGTGAGGTACAGGCACGCAGATAAAATTTTAAAAGACTAACACAAAAATACACGTTATTGATAGTGTACCAACTTTATTCCCCAGAAAATTCATTTCAAGATTTTTGATTTACCACAACAATTACATTCTGTTCACTTTAGTTTCAAATATATTGTCGCGATGTATTAAAAAAATATACTCTGGCAGTGAGGAAGTGTTATCATAAACGTCAAACTTTTATGAAATTAGGACGTTTAAATAACACTTCCATAATCTGTGCTATCAAACACGGTGCAGATTAGCTTAGACGGATTCTAGGCACAAAAGAAACATATTACATGTCACATGTATATACACTGGTATAACACTACCTTATTCTTTGTTACACATATCTAACTTAACTACATAACAATATAACCAGTGGCTCTGTGAGCTGTAGACTTCGCTTTAAGATTCATAAGCTTAAAAATGTAAAAACAAAATAGATCGGTACTTCTTTGAATAGTTCACAGCGTATTCGCAATAGTCTTAAGTGCCATCGACGCTAATGGCACCTAAGCCCTTAAACATTTCCCAGAAAACAGCATAATTTTAATTGACTACTGAACCTGCTCACCAAATTTCACGAGAATTAGTTGAGAATTACGACCAGTAGAGGAGAACATCCGGAACATTCCTTGTAATTGTAATTTATATAGGTCATATATATATATATATATACATTATTTGTAGTCTCTATGTTTAAGATTATTTATAGTTAACGGTTTATGCTGTGAAATCTCATTAATTTAGATTAAAAAGACAGTTCGCAAAATTAATGATTTCAGCCTCTGTTTCCAACATGATTCTACATTCTACCATTAAGATAATGAAGTGATGAATTCGAAAGTACAGTAAACAGACGCCTGTTGAGAACTTCCTACAAAGACGCCATCCTACGCATTATGTATGTTTGTGTGACAGGTTTTTATAATATAAACTGGATTAATTTCACATAATCGTTAATCAAAAAATATTAAAAATCATCTCCCTCCCCCCATGTCACGCTTTTTCAAACTTTAACACGTACTGTCACTTTTGGCATTACTCCCCCTTCCTACCCTATTACTGTGACGTAATATGTGGATGACCCCTAAGTATCATGTTCAGATTTTCATAGCTTTATACTTATTTTGTGCCTATTTTTTATGGCTGTTCTCAAAAGCTATCAAATACCATGCAGATACCTAAATATAGGCAAATCTGCTAAATCATATGCAAACTATGATTAAAGTTTAAATAATTCGAAACTGTAATTAATTAATTAATGTCCCTCAATTAATATCGGCTAATTTAGTTAATTTACGAGTTTCACTCCCGTTGGAATAGTTCGTTTCCGTCGTAGTCGTAAAATTAATGATTGTGACATGCTAAATGACCGTAACATTACTCGTATATTATTTTGTATTTATTAATTACGTCTAGCGTCTGTCTGAGTCTGTTTGGTTTAAAAAAAAATAGCGAATTTGGCATAGATGGCAGGATCACATATATGGAGTGTGGAATTAAGAGGAGTGACATCTCTTATGGTGGAACTGTTGCAAAAGTGTCCAGCTGTCAGCTATAAGTAATAGTTCCAAATCTCTCCAGAGTAGCGCTAGAGTAGCTAAGAACCTAGGTGTTATTGACGGAGTGAAGTGTGCGGAGTGGAGTGATTTGATTTTTTTGTTCAAGTATTCTAGGTATTGTAGCGCCACCTATTTAAAGTTTTTTGATGACACTTTTTGGTACATGGAGATTTATTTCCTTACCTCCACCTTCCGTAATCACATAGATGTGCTATACGCGTGCGTCCGTGAGGGACAGAACATCATACGCAATGCGACAAAATTAAAAACACGCTTTAACATTCCTGACAACATACCAAAAACAACCTAAATAATTTGGTCGGGTTATTAGTTGCTATACTAAAATTTAAGGTGGGGAATAAAAAAATGGGACTGTGACAAGGACAAACAATCATAGCGCTTTCTCTGCTACTCCCACTGAAAGTTCCAAAAGCATCTCGTTCGGTCATCTGCCAGCTCGACCACATCTCTATACTTATTGTACCGAGATTGTACCTCTATGGAAATTGCCGTGGTGTATCAAACACTTTTGTTTTATTACACAAACAAAATTTAGAAAAACAAGACCAAATTTAGTTTTTATTGTAGGTAGTTTCTTGTCACGCACGGACTTAATAATTGTTATGCCATTTAGGGTTCAAGCAAAATTGGTTGTTCTAATTTAATAGGTACCTATTATGTACCTATAGGTAGTACTATGTGGATGAGATTAACTTAGAACCGGGACAACTGGCGTACTAGAAGAGAGGCCTATGCTCAGCTGATGATGAATATGGAATGTATAATATAAAGTAAATCCTAAATAGTTTAACTAATAACTAATTCCTACTACTGCATAAGTAGGTAGTGCATACTAGTAACAGGTATTTTATTCAAACGGTTCAGAAGGCCTTCCGGCAACATAGAGAACGAAATTTCACTTTGAATTGAAGCACTTCACCAACTTTTTAAAATACTACGTCGGTGGCAAACAAGCATACGGCCCGCCTGATGGTAAGCAGTCTCCGTAGCCTATGTACGCCTGCAACTGCAGAGGAGTTCAATGCGCGTTGCCGACCCTAACACTCCGCACTCTCCTCGTTGAGCTCTGGCAAGTGGCAACCTTACTCACCGGCAGGAACACAACACTATGAGTAGGGTCTAGTGTTATTTGGCTGCGGTTTTCTGTAAGGTGGAGGTACTTCCCCAGTTGGGCTCTGCTCTAGATCTGGAATGACATCCGCTGCACAGTGGATTTTGGGACCCGAAAAAGTGACATGGTTCAGTTTATCACAAAATCGAATAGGCCTACTTAAATGCACCCCGAAACAAGTTAAATTTTTTTCTGAAAACTTGTAGTTTTTTTTCTAGACGAATTTCACAAACGCTCAATACGACCCCGGAAAATTAGAAAAATTATTTATATCGACAAAATGATACAGCTTAGCCAAAATCTGATGGTATAGTATCTTAGATATAATAATCTTCTATATGTGAGCTTAAATTGGCACATCAAAATGTAATATTTTAGGAGAAAATTCAATTTCCTTAATTTTTTTTGTAAATTTTTTTTCAAGGATATCCTATAGTTTGGGGATTCATTACAAGCACAGATGTATAGCTCTTTTCATGTTCTGCTTGCCAAATTTTTTTCGTAACCCCAAAGAGCGGTCGTTCCGAGATTCACAATGCCCATACCTCTCTTTTGAACGTAGTTTAAGGACGTACCCGGGTCCAACTTGGTAATAACCTATAGAAACCGTACGCAGGCGTGATGGAACATACGTATTTGTTAAAAATGTTAAACTGGCATTATACCTAATCATAAAATTGTTATATCGTTTGTATATACATATATGGGAAGTAAATTCATTATTGACGACCGGCTTGGCCTAGTGGACAGTGACCCTGCCTACGAAGCTGATGGTCCCGGGTTCAAATCCTGGTAAGGGCATGTATTCGTGTGATGAGCATGGATATTTGTTCCTGAGTCATGGGTGTTTTCTATGTATTTAAGTATTTATAAATATTTATACATTATATATGTCGTTGTCTAAGTACTCTCAACACAAGCCTTATTGAGCTTACTGTGGGACTTAGTCAATTTGTGTAAATAATCAATCAATCAATCAATCAATCAATAATAATAATGTCCTGTAATATTTATTTATTTATTTATTTATTTATTTATTTATTTATTTATTTATTATTATTTAAGGGCTTAGTTACCCTGAATAAAAGTCAGGAAAAAAGTTGCACCTTTTCCATTCAAAAGTCAATGCTCACTGGATTCTAAAGTAACTATTATAGTTATAAGCCAGGTATCTACTAAGTATAGGCAGGTATCATAAATAACGCCTTGTTTTCTTTTCATATCAAATTCAGGGTCATCTGAATTTGCATGTGCATAGACATCGTAAGAGATAAAAAACACTAAAAGCAGCATAGCAAATAACTATGGTACCTATGGTATAGCTATTTATACAGGCAACGTTGCCACTCCGTGCACGCCTTTCCAAGAGAACCACAAGTATCTTGACCGCATGTAGGCGTCTTATTTGAATTTAAATTATTATAAGAGACCAGGAGACCACTCGATCAATTTTTAAATGCATATTGGAATACAGTTTTCTCTGTAGGTGTTCTAATCACAAAGATTAGTACATTTTGACAAAGTTATTTGAATGTTAACCGAAATTGGGCGATTAAAAAAAACATTACGAATTAGTACAAAAACTATAGGTAGTAAACCATACACTTTTATATACAGGAGTTTATTTAGTCACCTGCAATAATTTTTAGGGTGAATATATAAGTCATACTGAGCAACTTTTAGCATGGGACCAACACCGATTTTTTTTTTATCATAATCCATTTTTTTTATTTATAACTTTTTAGTTAACCCCAAAAAGACCACTCCCGTGATCAAGACGAATCTAACGATACCTCATACATCAAAATCCATCAAGCCGTTTAGGCTACAGGAGGCCAAAGAAACAGACATACATACACTCGAAAAACATTACCTCCTCCTCCCTCCCTTTGGCAGTCGGGTAACCTACGCTGCTGGCAAGAAGCTTTTTAAAGTTTTTGAAATATGCATAAAGCTTTCCAGTTAGGGTAAAAGCATAAAAGTTTCGTTTATTACTTTGGGAGTTTTTTACTGGAAAGCCATAAAACAACTATTGATTAATATGCTGTATGGTAGGATCGTAATGTACAAAAGTTCCTTTAGGTGTTTTATAAACCTTGACTATACAGGGTGGAAAAAAATAATGAGTCCTGGAGGGCAAGTGCCCTAAAACCTTAAGCTAGCTCATTTTACTTAACGGAAACATTCTTTTTAGGGTTCCGTACCAAAAAGGTACAAAAGGAACCTTTATAGTGCGACTCTGTCAGTCCGTCCGTCCGTCTGTCACACCGCAAAATATCTCGAGAACCACTTAAGCTATCGATTTGAAATTTGGAATAGTTATGAACAACGCTAACCCAGACACATTGAAAGTATTATTTTGTTATTTTATTTTTAATAACTATGGGAAATGCCCAATATGAAGAGGGGCCAAATTTCAAAGTCTGGTGACTAGGGCAAACGGGGTCTCATTAAAAAGAGCTCAAATTGACCATCCCAAAACATTTTATATTATTTTTTAGTAGTGGCAAAAAAATGATTTATGGAGGAAAATGTGAAAAAAATACCATTCCCCCCTTATCTCCGAAGTTTACCAAAGAAAAATTATGATTTTTTTACGTAATATTAACATTACTATATTTATTACAGGAAAAATATAATCACTTTAACTGTAACTTTAACTGTAACTTTTTTTTTTATTAACAAAAATTTTTCCGAATTCAGTTTGCGGTTTAACCAAGTATAAGTGTGTTTATTACACTGGAAATTGCTATTAGATTACATTAAAGACACCTTTTCTCAAATAAAAGAATAATTTTTGAAATCGGTTCACATGATTTACATCGCGCAAATTACTTAGAAAATTTGCCGATAGATGGCGCTGTACACAATTATACTTAGTATAGATACTTCTGAGCAAAATTCTTTCCCCTTTATAGTTACATAAGATAATTCAGAGTTTGTTCGGAACCCTCGGTGCGCGAGTAAAACGAACTCGCACTTGACCGGTTTTTTTTATTAAACAATATTGCAATCAAAGTTTTTTTAATTTTCTTGTCGAAAAATATTCTTGTGTACTAAATATTCAATATTATGGATATTTTGTACGACAGACGAGTATGAGACCGTATTTTCAATGCAGTTGTCCCGTAAAACCAGAAATCAGATCTGGTCACCCTAGTTAACGGTAACCGGTTAACCCCGGGTTAGTGGGATGGTGCAAGTGCCCATAATGTAATAAATTTAAATTACTATCGTGTCTTCCAATGCCATTAACCTAACCTTAAAAAATGTGATCTAAAATAAAAGTCAGATTATTTATAATTGAAAACACACACATGAAATCCTTAAATTTTGCCAAATAATAAAAACAACTTTATGCCATTGAACTATGTTGTACAATAGTATTTTATACAATTGTAATATAACAGAGAGCTTGATTATTTCGCTCCCGATATTTCGACGCAATTACTTGCATCCTGTTCACGGGTAACTGGAGATAGCGGGTGGGTGTCAAAGTAGTGTCTAGTGTAGACCGTGATCGGTCTACCCTCATTCGTGCGCGTCTGCTGCGTTCGCTTTCTTTATTTTTATTTTTTTATTTAGCAGCACCAACAGACAAAAAATAATCTGTAGCTTACATAACATTAAGGGTAGATGTTTGTCCAATTATAGGTAACCACAGCTTATTCCAGTATCTTAGGATACAATATAAATACAGTAAGACATTTAGACTTAAGCTATTAATTAATAAAATTTAACTGAAATTTAACAAACTTCAACTTCTTCAGCTTTCAACGTGAGTGTGCTTAGATAGACTAACCTGCACAACTTTGACTGACACCCACCCGCTATCTCTAGAAACCCGTGAACAAGATGCATGTTACATGCGTTCCGTTCATTATAGTAGACTACAGCGTTTGCTTATGAATATTATAGTTCCGTTTCAGGCCATACATAAAAAGTAGTAAACCGCAATTACCATAATCATAATTCGCAAAATCATAATTCAACCATTACAGTCGACAAGTAGAAAAACAACCCATAAAGATAAACTTAGGCATTGTATTCCAAAACCTAGACTAGGGCCAAGAAAAAATCATAAACCACTTTTTTCGACAGAAATATTGAAAAAGTTCCAGCTGTCAACTATTTTCTTTGGATTATTTCCAAAGTCGTATTAGCGGGTTTCTATTAAAGGCTAATGAGTTTAAGCATAATGTCTACTTGTAAGTATAACTATATACAGTAGGCTGTAATTTTTTTTACCTCTTATCCCATAATTTAATCCGAAAATAATAATTAGTAAGTAATTATTTTTGAATTTTTGATTAACATTTTGGGGTCGCTAGTCGCTAGTACTACATACAACTGGATGTCGACGTACCTAATAGTAGCAATATGAATATCTGATCGAACCTCAGACCCCATACCTTTCCCACCTGCTTAGATACCTGCCTTTTTAATTCAACTTTATTTTATAATAATTGTGTTTTAATTTGTATGGCAAAATTTGTAAGACTATTGAAATGGAACCACCAGTTATATCGTCAATAAAAAAACCGTTTGATTAAAGACATTTAGGTTAACGGCACCAATCATGGGACATTTAAGAGAACATTTGGAGTATTTTTGTTATTTCATCGATACCTGTAAAATATCTACCGCTTTATGCGTTAAAAGTTGAATGTTCTATTCGTCCTTTATGTTACTTAATGAAAGCTACACTGCAATTGGTTTCAATATTATTAACAAATTAAAAAGATGTTTTTTTGCTCCAGTCATGGGTTGTATGGCGCCATTAATTTTTAATCTAACAAATATCAATGAAAAATTAAACTTAAGCAGCTCTTTGGCTCTTATTTATGGTAAAATATTGCCAGCGTTAAAAAACTAATCTTAAATACTTGTTTTACAGATTTGTATACCATCCCATTTCTAGCACGTCTGGTGCGGGCACGTCCTTCGAATGGATGACCACCGCTTGCCTAAAGCTGTGCTCTACTCTGAGTTGGCGGTGGGTAAGCGGAAGCACGGTGGTCAGCACCTGCGCTACAAGGACGTGCTCAAACGGCATCTGAGCGCTTGCGCCATCGACCCTGAGCGTTGGGAGGAGCTTGCTGGAAGGAGGTCTTCTTGGCGTTCTACCATCCATAACGGTGTCAAAACGTTCGAAGATAACCGCCTCACTAGCCTAGACATAAAACGCCAGTTACGGAAAGAGAGACCTAAACCCTCCTACGTGTACACGTTCAACGCAGCTGGCCAACTTTATTGTCACGCGTGCAATAGAGTATTTAAGAGCAAGTTCGGCCTGGCCAGCCACATTAGGGCTCATGCTAGACAACGTCCATAATGTGTTTATTTGGGGTCGCCGTCATCGAAAACGATGAGGAGGACTATATATCTATAAGGGTGACTTAGTCTGCCGAAAACTGAAATTTTCTTTTCTGGCTCTCTATCGCTCAAATTAAATATGCAAGATTCAAGAGCGATATAGATAGAGACAGTGAACGAAATATCGATATTTAACGTTCGCGGTAGGCACTCAAAAGTTTTATCTATTTGTTCGTAAATCGCGTAGAAGCCTCGAAATCTATCTAAATCTTCATGCGTAAATACATTATTCGCTCTGAAAACTCGCGCATACGTAGAGGTAGAGCTACAGTCCCGGAGGGAGGGTGAGGGTGGGGAAGCACCCTCTGGGAGAGGGGGGCGACCTTCATGAACGCGACACATAATTACTGCCCTACCCTGTCAGGTAGGGATTCCACACTTTGTAGAGGGACGGGGATATTTGGGTATATTTTTGTAACTAACGCTGGCTCAGCGATCCAAAAAGGCATTGGTCTTCTACGTTAGAGAACGTAACGTACAAATAGCCATTTCAAAACCACTAGAGTAAATTTATTCGATAGGGTAACGTGACGTACGCGTTTGCGTTAAGTCTCATTTTGTATGGGATTTAGAAACAGCGCGCCAAGCGGGACGTATTGGAAACTCAAATTCGCATACAAAATTAGACTTAACGCAAACTCGTACGTCACGTCTCGCCATCGAATAAATTTACACTAGGTGTACAGATAAACGTCAGCCCATACAATAAGTATTACGTGAGTATGACCATGGAGATTTTCGACAGAGGGGTAGCCCTTAAAGGCGACTCCAGTTGGATAAATGCTCTAAGACAGGACGTCGACTAACGACTATAAGGTTGTTATTAGTTAAGGACAATTCACGCTAGAACGGCGCGGGTCCGAACCGAAGCAACCAACACTTCATTTTCTATGATAGGTGACCGGTGGTAGGTAGGTAGGTGCTTTGTATAAAAAACGAAGTGTTAGATGCCTCGGCCTGCACCCGGGCCGTTCTAACGCGAGTCATCCTTTATGACGCAATGATGTTAAGATAGATCTATTGTTGATTTAGGGGTCAAAAGTTAAGAAAAGAAGCACGAAAAGTACATATGTATTTAACGAAAGCTACTGCAATTGATTTCAATATTATTAACCAATTAAAACTGTGGTTTTTTGCTCCAGTCATGGAATGTTTGGCGCCATTCATTTTCAAAAATAACAAATATGAATGAAAAATTAAATTTAAGCAGGTGTTTGGCTTTTGTTTATGGTAAAATCTTGCCAGCGATTAAAAAGTGATGGTAAATACTTGTTTTATAGCATTTGTCTATACCATTCCATTACTGGTGCCTGTTCCATTATAGGGGTGTTTACTATAGATGATCGTAATCGTATATGATTTATAATTTCCGTGATATATTTTTCAAAAGTGTTTTTTTTTTTAAATAAAATACATCAAAATTTTACCCCTGAACTGATTTAGATGGAATTTGGTATGAAGAGAGTTTGAAGCCCGAGGAACGACATAGACTCAGACCAAGGTAAGTTGACAGCGATATTGATAGACTTCTATGAAATTATGACGTTAACTTAACACTTAGGTACACCTTCTGGGCTATCAAAAACGCTGTCAACTTACCTTGAGTTGACTCAATCATCATCCCACGGAAGTCGCAGGCAGAAACTAGTAATGAAAATAATTGCATTATAGATTGTATATTTGATATAGCCATTTTTTATTTAGCGACAGCGAGACTGTCCTTCAAAGCCCTACAACGGGCACACCCTATTCCGGATCCGACCTCCGTGTCCGTACGCGTCGATCACTCCGTAGTGAAATTGACATTTTTGTCATTTCGACGTGTCACGTCATTTGTGTTTGTTCCCGAACAGCTTCAGCGATTTCCAAAATTTTGTCCAAAATAAAACTTGCATTCAACATTTTTATTGCTTATTATAAGTTTTTATTTAACTTGCCCAATAATAATATGCTTGCTTAATAGTATGTAAATTTGACTCACTTTCCGATTTCCGAATGAGCTGAAAATTTTCTTACATGACATGGAGCTGATCTGATGATGGAGACAGGAGTTGGCCATAGGAACTCTGTGATAAAACAACGCAACCTAACGGTGTTTGGGTTTTTTTAGAATTGTCTCGAGGAGTGAGTATTAGTTGCATGTGGAAAGAAATGTACAGTCAGCGACAAAAGCTTGTATCCTAAATGAAATTTTTGCCAAAAACTAATTAGTACGAATTTTAAAATAATTTCATTTATATTACTAAGACGAATTATAGCAACTGGCAAAAGGATTACCTACTTACGATACGGACGTTTTAATTTGCGTTTCAAAACCAATTTAGTTCGCAAATGTTGTACACATATTTTATATTTAAAAATCAAGAATTGTAAATTTAAATTGATCAATAATTCCACAGAAGTTAAGTTTCGTCATAGTCCCAAAACCATCAACCACTCATAGTCATACTTTTATACATTTGGGCGCTATTCAAATTATTTGTTAACGACGTTAATCGCAAGCGTTTTTCTAATAGACCGCGGGCCAGGAGCATATATCGTTAGTCATCGCCTCCCGATTGATAGTTTAGACGCTATCATGAATATGATGCCATGCCCGTGCCCGTTGTATCGCGGTGGAAAGAGGCGATGACTACATTTTTTTATGTGTTTCGATGGTGGCTGCGATTCCTCAACCGACCAACGGAGCGGCAGCTGACATCCTTAAGGGTACACCATATAGTTGTTAATCACTATACGAGTTTTGGCCCAGGCGCAAAAACGAAATTTGCGCCTGGCCCGCGGTCTAAAAGTTCGTACTTAAAATACGGAAATTACAATTTGGGGCATTCTTTTTATTGCCAGAATTTTGTATAAATGCTAACGAAACTAACAATTGTTCTGAGAAAAATCTTTGTAAGTAGATACTGTGTCCAGATAGGGTCAGGTCAGCAGGGGCGCGCCCTCCGCATACCTACCATTACTCGTCATAGTAATATATATGTATACCTCGCTACATTTTCCCGTCCGTCGCGTGGACTATTTTTACGTAGTAATAGGTATTTCCTGCAATTTACTCCCCTTTTGCAACCCTCTGCAGAACGTAGGTACTTTGAAGGGTTTCATCCCTTTTAATGATTGTGCTGTAGCGTCATATTAATATTATTCGCAATATTTTTAGATATATCGGAGCGGCCTAGGTACTCATATCTGAGTATGCACTTTAACGCCTGGATAAGAAAGAAGCTTTGTTGAGATATTTATGAACAACTTGGACGCTCCGATATCTGTGATAGCGTATGTACTAACAATCTATGTACTAATAATCTATATTAGGCGCCATCCATTGATTATGTCACACCAACTTTCGAGCTTTTGGTCCCTGTGACGTAATATATGGATGACCCATGCCAAATTTCATAATTCTAGGTCAACGGGAAGTACCCTATACTATAACCTATAAATTTTGATTCCGGATACTTAACACATTTTTTTTATACCATAGCCTTCGTCAGACTTGGCAAAACACATAACAGTAACATAGTAACTACCCATAAAGCATTTCCTCTCATTCTACGTTACGTCCTGTAGTATAGGATATCCGTATAGTTTGCCAAGTCTACACATTTTAATTTAAAATGTGAAATGCGGCCGATAGTGATCGTGACCAAGGCAATTTCTAAATTTCGTGCCAAACTGCCAACGCACTGAATACCTACATTACCTACCTACGCTGCGCTGGGTGCAACTGAGGTACAAAACAGGTTCCATACAACTGGGGTCCGAGGGCACAGACCACCTGGCATTGCAACAGTGTAGGTAAATAAATACCTACCTTAAATAATAGGTACCTACATTTTAGTTTAAATAGTTTCAGCGAGTTTCCTTACGCAGTATTTTTATTATTATTGTCATGTCAAACACCTTCAACGATACAAATAAGCGGGTACGTAGTGTATCGTATGTACCTACATACTAGTTAATGGAATTACGCTCTGCCAGGTATTTTTATCGGCAATTTCCAACGTTTCTGCCTCGAAGTGCAATTTTTCATAAAAATTCCACGCGTGAAATGAAAACGACACCGTTGGGAAAGCCGGATTCGTACGCCACACGATTTTAGCATAGTTCACGATTCTGCGAGCAACTATGTGGGTTAGGGCAATGCGCATATATGTCTAGATAGCTAGGATCTCTATATCTATACCAGAGTCAGGTATCAAAAGGCCCACGAGGGATTTCGCCCGTCCCAGCACTTTCGTAATCCGTGGAACGTGGTACCGAATGCCTGGGCGAGCTCGCAACGTCGCGCGTCGACCTCGCTATCATCGCCACCCGCGGTGACGCGATCTGAAAGGTCACCAGCCGCGGCGTCCACCGTCCGCTAATGTCTTCGTTTGGCTAAACAATCGCAGTTTCATAAAATTTTATTTAATCCCATAACTAAAAAAATTATCTTACGACGTGGCGTCTTGTGTGTCTTCTGTCCCACTCGCTTCCGTCTCGCTCGGCCCCTCCCCCCGACGGCCGCGCCGCCTGGCGGTCGCGCCGCGCAACACGATCGTCTCTACGGCGTTGCCACTCCGTATAATTTCGCTCGACGTAAATTTCATACTAAACAGTTCAATGGACTTTCTGAAAACTAAAAACGTGTCAGTATACGTAAAACGGCATGTGTTAACTCGGAAATCGTC
Source organism: Cydia pomonella (assembly GCF_033807575.1). Classification (NCBI taxonomy): domain Eukaryota; kingdom Metazoa; phylum Arthropoda; class Insecta; order Lepidoptera; family Tortricidae; genus Cydia; species Cydia pomonella. The sequence goes on from NC_084722.1 coordinate 2,211,022, forward strand.
GTAAGTGTTGTTTAAAGCGTTCATTTGCGTTATTTTGTGTGTTTTCTAAGTGCGAAGTTCCGTTGTCGTGTCTTGTGTGGTGTCGCGATCTGCTTGGAGCCACCACGTTGGATTACAGCTAAAAAGGTACGTTTTAAACTGTTTCCCTCCTTCCAAAACCCATTCAGACTATTAGAAAAGTGATTATACTTAGTGTCACCAGTGGAAAATGTACTTAGCATTTCTCTAAACTTTTACTATTTCGTCATAGTTTTCTAGTTCACTTTGCTGCGCATATAACGGTTTAGGCATCGCTTGAAGCAGGGTAACAGACCTGTAGCCTATGTGGTAGTAGACCACGTGTTTTAACCATTACATAAGGCATACGATAAGCTTTATCTAGTGGCTAGAGACATCGTTATTTTCGTCCTCTCGCCCTTTGGCTTTGCAAATAGCACGGCGCTTTGCACATCCGTCAATTAACTAACACGGAAATATATAAACTAATTCATATCTCTAGTTAGCTATAATATAACACATTAACCTGTATGCCAACGTGGACGACCATGTAGCGGGCCATGCCACGCATTGTAGATTTTTTTTTTTTTTTCAAATCTAAATAGTGATGCTACCAATCGATTCTACACTAAAAGCGGTTTAATTTGACACCCTATATGCCAGGTCCAAAAATCCTAGAAGCCGTAAAACAGATTTTTTTCTAAAAATCTCAAAAGTAGCGTGAAAGCAAGCCGTGCGAGAGTAGTTCCAATTAATAAAATTCGTGTTGATTGCTTCTAATAGATGAAATATTTCAAAAAATGTGAATTTTATAGGTTTTTTGAAAAAAAAAATCGTCACATTGTTCAACTGTTTCATCTCAGTGCGTGCTTTTTTTACTAAAATAATTGAATGCGTAGACTTCCTATATTTCTTCATGGTGTTCGTTCTCCAGTAGCATTTTACGGACAAGTACCTCAAAATGGAACGCTTAAAAGTGTCGTTCAGGCAGGTAGCCGTAGGTAACGTTGACGAACTACCAAATCCATTAAAAATAATCCAAAATCCGTACACTAGGTCTCTTTCAAGAATCAATGCTGCTAACTTTAGTCAGTCAGCACTAAGTTTAGATAAGAAAATTCCCCGACAAGTTTTTACCTTCTGGTTTGTTGTAAATGTTATAATACTTATAATTCTATCATGAAGACTTCTATGTTCTATTCTGTAAAACAAAATCCAATATAGGTACATAACTTTTCAAAAAAAATGGGTATGGATAAATGGCTGACAGTGACACAAGTCACACACCGTTCAAGGTGGTTCGATTTTCCTACAAAAAACAATTGCATTTTATTAAGTCATTACACACAACATCAATCTATTTCGAATATTTGTTTGAGTTAAATTGATAGAAAAACTGTAGAAACCTCGGAAAAAATTGCGTGATTTTTGTATAAAACAAAGTTTTCTATCAATTTGGCGCAAACGAATATTCGAAAGTATGTAGATACATGCGAATATATTATGTAGTACCTAATAGTGTGTAATATCATAATAAACGCAATTTTTTTTGTATGAAAATCGAACCACCTTATGGTTAGGAGGTACTATCTCCGAGGTAGGTATTTGACATAATTAAACACAACACTACAAATACAAGACAGTACAATCTAAAGTATTATTGAATTTAATTCAGCTTTAAACCTACCTATTGAACCAATGTGACTGACGAGATACCTTGTGTTAAGCCACACTATGTGGAAAAAATACGTTTTTACTAACCGAATACTAATGACACCAATCGATTCTACACAAAAAACTATTCATTTTGACACCCTAAATGCCATATCTCAATTTCATAATCACTTAGAAAAAGATTTTATTCGAAAAACTCCGAAAAATATTATTCGGTCAGAAGCATGACCAAAATATAAGAAAAACTTATAATTAAGATAATTCTAACAAACACAAGCTCAAATGTTTCAGTTAGGTTTATAAAATGTACCTAAGTAAGTTTCTACTTTATTTTTTTGTGACACGCTTGTAGGTAGTAGGTATACTCTGTATCTTTAGGTATTTAAATAAAAGTAAACAAAATCTACCCTCAAATGGCTCCTTAAGCCAGTTGAGGGTAGGTGAAAATTACATGATCAAATAATGTAGGTTACAGTCAGGTCGTTCAGTGACAGATCCAGGCGGTTTTGTATTTGGTTGGTTAACCAATAAATATTATAACTACCCGAAAATGTACAAATTGTTTGTTCACTTTTATTTGACGACCGGTTTGGCCTAGTGGGTAGTGACCCTGCCTACGAAGCTGATGGTCCCGGGTTCAAATCCTGGTAAGGGCATTTATTCGTGTGATGAGCATGGATATTTGTTCCCGAGTCATGGGTGTTTTCTATGTATTTAAGTATTTATAAATATTTATATATTATATATATCGTTGGCTAAGTACCCTCAACACAAGCCTTATTAAGCTTACTGTGGGACTTAGTCAATTTGTGTAATAATGTCCTATAATATATCTATAATATATTTAAATACCTATAGATACAGAGTGTAGGTATTGCAGTAGAACGATATCCAGAGAACCTTAGTATGTTGCATCCTACACATTTGTTACCGTTTTTATGATATTCAGCAAGTATGGTTTGTAATTTATAGCACGTCATTCGATTGTTATACGCACACACTTAGGTGTACGGAAGGTGGAGGTAAGGAATGAAATCCCCATGTACCAAAAAGTGTCATCAAAAAACCTTAAATAGGTGACGCTACAATACCTAGAACACTTGAACAAAATTATCAAATCATAGACAGCGCACTTCACTCCGTCAATAACGCCTAGGTTCTTAGCTACTCTAGCTGGACACTTTTGCAACAGTTCTACCATAAGAGATTTCACTCCTTTTAATTCCACACTCCATACTTAGGTGTATAACATCTGTAAAGTCCAGGGATAACCAACCATTGGTACGCTTGTTACTGACACGTGGCACAGTTATTCGATAACATATTTCGACGACCGGTCTGGCCTAGTGGTAGTGACCCTGCCTATGAAGCCGATGGTCCCAGGTACGAACCCCGGTAAGGGCATTTTTTTGTGTGATGAAGACAGATATTTGTTCCTGAGTCATGGGTGTTTTCTATGTATATAAGTATGTATTCATATCTATATACGTATTTATATCGTCGCCTAGTACCCATAGTACAAGCTTTGCTTAGTTTGGGGCTAGGTCGATTTGTGTAAGATTGTCCCCAATTATTATTTTATTTATCAAGATTCGTTTTAGGCACGCCATAGCCATTTTTTTGATATTTCATGTTGGTATATCCGGTATTTATGGAACCATTGGAGCATCTAGCTATAGTTTTAAGTGGAGCATTCCATTCCATCAGAATGATTTTCTATGATTTTTGAAAAAGGAATCTGTTAAATCTTTAGAGTCCTCCCATTTGTCCCTACCGGGCACGATGGGAATAGGTGTATTAATATGAATCATTCCCACCTTTCCCCGCTTCATGTTTGGCGCTTCACGACCGGTTTGGCCTAGTGGGTAGTGACCCTGCCTACGAAGCTGATGGTCCCGGGTTCAAATCCTGGTAAGGGCATGTATTTGTGTGATGAGCATGGATATTTGTTCCTGAGTCATGGGTGTTTTCTATGTATTTAAGTATTTATATATTATATATATCGTTGTCTAAGTACCCTCAACACAAGCCTTATTGAGCTTACTGTGGGACTTAGTCAATTTGTGTAAAAATGTCCTATAATATATATAATATATGTAAGGCGGCGGTCGCGTGGGGCCAGGAAAATGGAAATACACAACATTTTTGAGTCACATATCATACCATAATTGCAAGAATTCTCAAAAGTACCTGTACATAAAGTACATGTATGCTTGACCAAAGGTTTCTCACTCCTGGTGTAGCCGATAACACAGATATCCGATCAGTTATTAAATATCAAGTTACCTTCTCAAAATTCACTACTGTCGAGAATGTCAGCAAAAACACAAGCAAACAGTCATGTAGGTAGTACAGTCAGCTCCAATGATACCTTACTGTGACAAACTATCGCCGTTAAAAATACATATATACCTACTTATAAAGGGCATTTGAGATATGACTAAAATGGAAAAATAAAAACTATTATAGCTTAGCCCCATACGCACTATGCGGCCAGCCGCGTGCGGTTGCGGCGGACCGCTTAGTGCGTTCAGTATTTATGGTTGCGGTTTCATACATTCTTAACCGTCATGCGGCTGTCCGCACGCGGCTAGCCGCTTAGTGCGTACGTAGCCTTAAAAGTATCTCTCATTCGTATATAATGTAGGAGAATTTCAAATTTTTGGCGAATTGTCGATAGATAGAACTAAAAAGGCTAGAAGTCTTGTCATTATATTTTTTTTGGCGGTAAAGTTAATATTTTGAAAAACGATTAATCCGAAAGACCAAAAAAAAGTTTTTTGTTCGTATTATGTTTAATTTGGCTGTAATTTGATTCATTTATTTCACTACTAGTTTCGTCAAGTGTCGTTTTAAAGCAAAATGAACAATATTTTGCTTTAAAACGACATTATTGTGTTCGTACATGTATCAATTGTATCACCTATACCTCATGTTTTTGCACCGCCTACAACTTATCTGCTTTGCCTAAAGGTTGACTGGTAGAGAATGCCTTACGGCATTAAGTTCGGCTATTGTACAGTGTGTTTTCTTATGTGCAATAAAGATTAAATAAATAAATAAATATTCCTCCTAATTATTTCAACGATGCATGATGTATACCTCTTGTATTATATTATATGTGTTTACATATATTCTCATGTTGTGCAATAAAGTGGATTTGTATTGAGGATTTGTGTTGTGCTTGTTTGGCCACCTCGAAAAGATGGGTAGCGATCGGGCAGTCAAAAGGGCTTACTTGGGTCGACCAACTGGACGGCGTCATGTTGGTCATCCTAACTATCGTTGGGCGGATAGAGTGGAGGGAGATCTACGTGAGCTCGGCGTCAGCCAAAGCTGGCGCGAGTCCGCTCTGGACCGAGCAACGTAGCGTGTTCTTGTGTCGGAAGCCAAGACTCATTTTGGGTCATCGCGCCAGCCAAGTAAGAAAAAAACTACAAAAAGAAAGAAAGAAAGACATTTATTGTAATAAATTAATAGTTTAAAAAACACGCTTCCCCTTCGTCAAAGTCAGCGGTGCGTCTGGGCAATATGCATTTCGCGGCCAAGCTGTTCTTTTTGCTCAGGATATATTTGAGATAACTGAAAAACTTCCAAGTCAATCGTGTTCAAAGTCCATTACGTAGTCCACAAGTGCAAACACGACAATGATACAATATTCCATCATGGAATGCCAGTGCCTATCTTCCGGCTTCATCATCAGACCTTGAAACATAATCGTGGTCAAAGTTCATTCACTTTTCTAACTAATCCAAACACAGTTATGATACGATGTTCCATCATGAACTTCCAGTTCCTATCTTCCGGCTCCATCATCAGATCAGTTCGATAGTACCATATTATTGTATTGTCATCAGAACTACATACAGCTGCAAATTTTCATGACGCTACGCTCCTTGGAAGATGGTTAAATTAGTTACCTTAGATTCCGTTACATAGTTACATACAGGTCGACCTAATAAAAGCGTGTTAAAAACCTTCTACATACAGTAAGTATTGTATTATAATATTCTCGATTTTCGATAAGAATGCGTTTCAATAGCACTGTTATTGCAAACGCCTTTTTAGTTTCAAGTATTTTGCTTGAGCACGTCGCAAATGATGATTTCATTCAGCGCATTCCTTCGCAAAGTAAATTGTTTTCACTATATTATCGACGTTATCGGTGACTGATCGCATTACGACAATCAGCGTTTGTAATTAATGCGACAAGGTATTTTGCGGGCTTTAAGGCCTTAAACTTATTACACTAATTAACCAATTATTACACCAATAATACCACTTATGTAGTATCATATATTATATACTACATCTTATAGTGCCGTCTTCTGCCGGAGGTTGGCTATCATTAGGGCTATTTTTACTTTTAATGCTGCAGCCCAAAACAGCGATCTGGTGTTCATGTTGAACCAGCACCTGAGGTTTTGGAGCCACGAGGTACATCTTCCACATTTTTGTTTGCCTTGGATTTTCCCCTGTATTTAGCTAGAGGAGGTACTGGAGTTTCCGAATCTTTATAAGCTGTTGCTAATTTAAATAAAAACCGTCAACCGGTTGTATTGCGGTGGAAAGACCGTCAGCTGATCATATGAACATGTAAAAAATACGCGCCATACCCATGCACAAAACGCCTTATGGAATGCTACATGGAAAGTAACACGATTTTGTTATAACTATCATAAAAAGGTAAAACGCTATTTTTTACATGTTCATGCGACTAGCTGAGGTTCATACTACCGCGATATAACCGGCTGTCGATTATTCTAATTCACAATAGCATCTAAACTATCGTCTGACATAGTATCAAACGGCAGACGATGACTATATTTTTACGTGTTTCGGTGGCTGCCATTTCTTAACCCACCAACGGAGCGGCAGCTGACGTCCACGAGGGTTCATCATACAAGCATAATAGCCGTTAACCACTAGTTATCGCCCGGGAGGCGATTGGTCATGGAAATCTGTTCCTGGCTCGCGGTCTATTATCGGCTGCAAGCCACATGCGGCATACAAGATCTATGATAAACTTGAAAGTTATAAAAATGATGATTCTTCTTAAGAGGCAACAGGAGTGGTCATTTCTTCATATACACGTACTCGACTGTTTCCTCCGTTGTTTTTGAAGCTAGAGCAATGATTTTTTTTTCAACACAAATTAATATTATTATTTAATATCTGTGTCGGACAGTTTTTTTTTATATTTTTGTTTCTTAAGGCGCTAGTGCATTTCAAATATTCGCAAATACTAAAATTTACTAGACCGCAAAGAGGAGATTGATATTCAAAACTGAAATCAATTATCTTAAAATGAAATGCAAAACAGTCCGACAGATAATTTCATTTTTAAAAATTTCGTTAATTTGGTTGTTTTAGAGGAGGAAACATCGTTTTTTGAGATTTTTACGCAGGGTTTTTCGCCTAACCTGGCGTTGTCCTTATCGCACTAGTTTTAGGAGCCGTTTCCGTTAGCGAGACGGATATATTCACCTAAAATATTTAAATCTCAGCTCCCGTAGCGTCTTACACACTTTGACAACTCCTGCGGCGGCATCATGGTTCCATTTTTATCACTTGTCACTATGCCCGTCACTTTCGCACTTACATCCTCGTTAGAACGGGACAGGTATGGTGACAAATGATAAAGAGCTGACCATATTAGCCTTACTGCAACGGTATCATGGTCGCATTTTTATCACCTGTCACTATGCCCGTCACTTTCGCACTTACATCCTTGTTAGAACGGGACAGGTATGGTGACAAATGATAAAGAGCTGACCATATTAGCCCTAGACTAGTTCAAGGATTGTATAAATTTAAAATGACATAACGTAGGCAGAACATCAAACGGATATCACGTAAAGCGGTATGAAATAATAACACGTAAATAATAAATAAAATAAATAAATATCATAGGACATTATTACACAAATTGACTAAGTTCCACAGTAAGCTCAATAAGGCTTGTGTTGAGGATACTTAGGCAACGATATATATAATATATAAATATTTATAAATACTTAAATACATAGAAAACACCCATGACTCAGGAACAAATATCCATGCTCATCACACAAATAAACGCCCTTACCAGGATTTGAACCCGGGACCATCAGCTTCATAGGCAGGGTCACTACCCACTAGGCCAAACCGGTCGTCAAAAGAGAGAGAGGTATAAGAGGTATTACCGGTGATTTCATACAATGTAACAATAACAACATACTTGCAATTTAGTATTTCACGATCTTTTCATACATTGTATCCAGTGGAATTCACGAAATCACGACTTTTCGCTTATCATGAAAATAAAGTAATCTGTTTTGCTGTCAGCACGGTTTCACTAAAATGTATTGGATACAAGGTGGGTCCTGTGACACGAAATAGTCATTTTCATCACACTTGCTCGAAAAAGACCTTTTTATATGCAGGTGTACTGAAGGACAAAGGCCTATATTGTTCCCGCGGCAGTTATGGATTGTGAAAAAAAAGATATAACACCCTAGGGACCTTTTTTTAGGGTTCCGTACCCGAAGGGTAAAACGGGACGAAAAGAAAGATTCCAAAATTGAACCACTGGCGTAACGAGTGGTTCAATTAGAGGAACTTTGAGTGTTGCGAGGGTTTCAAGGCACGGGTTTAGGCGATTTTTTTAATATCTAAAAGGCAAACGGGCAGACAAATCGTGCACGTGCAAAACCAGAGGAGTTGCAAGTGCGTTTCCGACATTCTCCATAGGAGTACCTACGGTCTTTGGAAAACAGATTTAAAAATATTTGCGCCTGTTACGGACCCGCCCATCTTCAGCCATTGCGAACGTTTACCAGTAATTCATGACAAATGCATTTCTCAATTCTCAGGCACATCTGTCATCTTGGAGCCGTTTTAAACTAAAACTTATCCATATAGGAAACCGACTAAAGCCCTTTTGGGAAGCTTATACCAGGTAAGGCAGGTACATTGTTAACTGAGGGCCTACCGCGAAATTCGTAATTTTGTTAGCTCTTGCATATTGTACCTTATGTCTTTGAATTACGGTTTACAATTGTCTGTTACGTGTGAGGTATGAGGTAAAAGGCCCTTTGTGAAGACACAAAGGTTTTAAGTGAAAGGACGGACCCAATTTCGATGTTATCGGTGACACTGCAACTGTGGTGAGTGCAGTTGGCAGTAATGCAAAATTGAGAATGGCTCATTGTATGTACTAACCAACACCTCGGTTATTTTTGCAACATGAGCAAACCTCGTTATAAATAAATAAATAAATATTATAGGACATTTACACAAATTGACTAAGTCCCACAGTAAGCTCAATAAGGCTTGTGTTGAGGGTACTTAGACAACGATATATATAATATATAAATATTTATAAATACTTAAATACATAGAAAACACTCAGGATCAAATATCCATGCTCATCACACGAATAAATAAATATTAACGGAAATCCAAATAACAAATAGCCACACAGTAAGCTCAAGAAGGCTACCCACTAGGCCAAACCGGTAGTTATGAATGTAACCGTTTAATGAAAATCAGGTATGGCAAAGGTACTTTGGGAACTTTAATTTCGCCGTTGGTGCCCAACTTCGCCCAAGTAAAATATTAAAATAATAATTATACCCAGAAATAGGTATCAGTTATTACTCGTACCAAATTCAATTTTGTGGTGCCTTAGAACTAATTTCGTTGCCGATTTTTAGTTTCACACCTTGTATAATTAAGGTTTATCCTAATGTGTTAGGACTAAGGTCACCAGGAGTTAGGAGTCTACATGGTTCAGTCAGCAAAACTATTCACTTAGCATCCCTGGATTCCCTACATCCTTTATGAAGGGGTGAAGCTAAATTTTTTTTATGATATAGAAGGCAAATAAGCAGACGGATCGCCGTAAGCGATCACCGTCGCCCACGGACACCGGCAGCACCAAAAACAAAAACCAGCCAAGTGCGCGTCGGACTCGCGCAAGGGTTCCGTACCATTATTTATAAAAACGCCAAAAAATAACCTTTATTGTATGAGAGTCACCTTAAATAATTATTTTTATTTTTAGAATCTGTTGTTATAGCGGCAACAGAAATACATCATCTGTGAAAATTTCAACTGTCTAACTATCACGGTTCATGAGATACAGCCTGGTGACAGACGGACAGCGGAGTCTTAAGTAATAGGTCTCGTTTTACTCTTTGGGTACAGAACCCTAAAAAGGCGTCCTAATTTTTTTCTGGAAAGTTCTTAAATCATGGATGTCTTAATTATAATATTCACTAGCCTGTGTCTTAAAGCACATTATAATTGGTAATTACTATTCGGCTAAAATTATAAAATGACGCAGCCATAGAAGCATCACCGCCCTTCTCCGGTCCAACCAAGGTCTTCAAATAGCTATTAAGAGTGTATATATAGTATTAAGACCCCAAGGTCCCTCTCAAGCCACGTAAGTTCATAGTGCAATTATTAGTAGATTACTATATCCTTGAATAATGTAGTCTTGAATACGCTGTAGTACCGTACTTAAAAGATGCTATTACCTGAGCTCATCAACCCAGGACCATCGGCTTCATAGCAAATACCAGAATTAATACCGAAACTATCTTCACCAATCCCGGGATCCCGGTATACTTAAACTCGGCTCTTTATAAAAAAATGAGAATTAAAACGGCTAAATATTAGACCCCATAAATCCTAATAGCTTTAAACGACAATGGACAAGCTAATAATGTCACTATTTGCAATGATTTAATTTTTGTCTTCAGGTTAGCAATAATTTTATCCTGTTTGTTAGGGCAAGTCACCGTCACTTTACCTGTTACGGATTTTCAGTTCATCGTATTAAATACCCATTTAATGTAATGACACCTTACATTACTTACATAATATTTCATTTATTCTATTAAAGATAAAGATAGTATATTATTCAAGTAGGCATATTACAATGCGCTTATGAACGTCAAATGAAGCTACACCAGCTCTAACCCTACACCTTTGACCCGAGAAGATTTAAATCCCCCCTCAATTGGAGGAGGGTATCCCAATATGGCAAGAAACTCGGCTGGACACATCTTTTCAAAACATTAGTCGGTGTAAAGCATGGTAAAGAAACCAAAGGCACTTGAAGTTTAAAACAGTGGCTGTGACAGAATCGGACAGACAGACGGACATGACGAATCTATAAGGGTTCCGTTTTTTGCCATTTGGCTACGGAACCCTAAAAACCGCCATACGGACCATCTTTCGATACGAGTTCTACACGGTAGACGATCAAGTGCAACCATTACATCAACTGTTTGAACTCGCCTGCACCTCCCCTAGGATATTAATAGACATGTATATTGTATTCTAATGATTATTGATTACCTCATTAGTGTTAATTGTATCAAATCATGCATTTACATTCATACTTATGCATGAATATAATTAAACTACGTTTGAGGAAACTGTAAGCGGTTCATATTTCTGGGTTTTTCCACTGTGGTTTTGTACCGTTATGTAAGAATGCGAATCGTATTAACGGTGAATGAAAAGATCGTGAGGATACCGGACTGATCCCAATAAGGCCTAGTTTACCCTCTGGGTTGGAAGGTCAGGTCGCAGTCGCATTCGTAAACACTAGTGTCTACTCAAATTCTTGGGATTAGTTGCCAAGTAGGACCCAAGGCTCCCATGAGCAAAATGTAAGAATGCGGCGAAGAATAGTACTCGTAATACAGGTTGTAAGACTGCGTGTATGGTTGTCATTGTCATAGTGCTTTATGACAAATATGATATTTTCTTGAGGCACCTTTCAAAAATAGGAATTAAAGTACTCCAGAATTAAGGATAACTAGCGTGAGTCCTGGCGGACGGCCCGGGCCGGGGCGTCCGATACTTCAGTTTTATAAAAAACATCAATAAAGCATTTAAAAAAAAACCTGATCAGTGATCACCTGTCATAGAAAAATAAGTGTCGGAAGCCTCGTCACGAGCCCGGACCGTTCTAGCGCGAGTCATTCATTAGTCGTGGTTTTAGGTTAGGTTCTAGTTTTGCGAATTGCAAAACACGGAACATAATCAAAATAAATGTGAGGAAGCAGATGAGATTAAGTCAGTATGAAAGTATGATGTTTAAATTAACATCTCGTGGCTAGCTTTCACTCAGTTTTTGGTAAATACAATGCTTTCTTTTTGATAGTGAGGAAACCTGTACATATATTCTATTCACGAAGATATTCATAGGTGTATCTAAAGTATTCAACCCGCTTTGGCCCAGTCACTAGGTCACGACATCCCAATAGACCGCGGGCCAGGAGCTCAGGAGCATATTTCGTTAAATAAAAAAACTGTCCGCCGGTTGTATCGCGATGGAAAGACCGTCAGCTGTAAAATGAACATGTTAAAAAAAGAAATTACGTGTCTTGGTGGCTGCCTTTTCTCAACCCACCAACGAAGCGGCAGCTGACGTCCACGAGGATTCATCCCTATACGAGTTTTCGCCCGGGAAGCGATTAGTCATGGAAATCTGTTCCTGGCTCGCGGTCTACAGTCAAGTGTAAAAATATGGGTGTACACATCTTACCCAAAAATATATCCCATAGCATCTTATTCCAGTGTAATAAGAGCGTAGTACCATATTGAGACGATTCTTTCGATACATATTGCACTTGACTGTACAATATCCGTCTTGTCCCCGGAATTGGCTGTTTTTTTTAGTTCACATATGTGACTATTATTTTTGCCCACAGGTGCAGTGTGTGTGCAGTGATAGTGCGTTATGTGCGGAGTGTCGCAAACCAGCAGCTAGCGTCAGCCTGCCCCGGCATGCGCTACTAGCCATGCCAGCGTCCGGGTCATGGCGCAGTATACACAGAGGACACAGCCGATGCACAGGTAAGAGCAATAGGCGCAGTGCTCAAGCAGGTAGCGTTAGCGTTAGACTGCCCCGGCATGCGCTACTAGCCATGCCTGATGCCAGTGTCCGATTCATGCTCATGGCGCAGTATACACAGAGGACACAGCCGATGCACAGGTAAGAGCGATAGGCGCAGTGCTCAAGCAGGAAGCGTCAACGTCAACCAAGGCTCGGTAACCGGTAAAATTTCCAAACCTTTATCATGTACTTGGCGCAAAACCTTTTCAATACGGTTTCGCTCGAAAAACAGTTATTTGAAAACCGGTTTTTATGAGAGCAGTTCCTGTCAAATGAACCGATTTAGAGTAATAAAAACCGGTTTCTTCCTATGTCGGTGTCTCTATTTACGTGGCACATCACCAGGCTGGCCGGCCGTTTCGTCGCCCGTTGAATAAACCGGTTTTTTAGGTTACAATAAAGTTCTTAAAACGTTCGCTTTCTTATAAAAGTTCGGAGGAAAACCGAAATAAACCGATTTGTACCGGTATTTTATAAACCCGTTCCGAGTCTTGGCGTCAACTGCATATCTATCCACGGCAGCTCAGAAGGCTTAGCCAAGATGACAATAGTAGGTGCCTTCATCATATAGTAGTAGTAATCTTAGCTAGGCCCCCAGGACGTACAGTTCTTGTTCGACCTGGCGTTAGTCTGTTAAGTCTATCCTTAGTTCTTGTAAGATAACTATTTTCTGGTGATTTTATTAAGAGTTAAAGATAGTTTTGATGCAAGTTGCCAATGAAGATATTCAATATGAAATCGATAGGAAAATCTGGTAATCATTATTAATTTTCAGTCGACAATTTACAGCAACGTTCAAAAATTAAATCATCCGAAATTAGATAAGCCTGCCTAACCTAAACCTTCCCTTTACCCTCTTTAACCTGTTCCGGCCTTTTCAGAATCCCTATCCACGAAGATCCCGAAGCTATCCAGAATCCAAGAATCCCGAAGACCATTTTTATGAAAGAAAAAGGAATTAGGTTGACTAAAGTGGAGTTCAATAGAATTTTTTTTTTAGTTATTTAGAAACCAAACAGTCGTATAAACATATCAACAATGCAATACAAACGATGTACCACAACAAAAGGAAAATACAACAAAAATACCTGGAGGTTATTAAATTATAAATTATGTTAACTGAAATAAATATAGTTATATAGCTAATGCAAATTTTTGAATCCGATAGAAAAAATAACTGATATCTGTACTTATATATTAAAACAACTTACGTTTAACTATATTTTTTAGACTAGCCAACGAATTATGAAAACAATCTACTTCGAATAGATTTTTATTATAGTAACTAGGAACTCGTCTGAAAAAGGTATGCTTGGAATAGTTTTTGACCGAAAAACTAATATGAAACAGCTATCGAGGGCGTAAGGGGTGAAATGGCAAATAATGTATAAAAATATGACAGATTCTGTTAGGATTCGTCTTATATCCTAACCTTTTTCTTTTTAACGAAGGTTGTTTTCACAGAAATATTAATAATGATTATATATTTTAACTAGAAATTGATATACATAAAAAGGGCGTGGTTGATTTGAGGTTCTCTGGAAGAGATCGCTTGTTAGCGATAAGACAGCTTGTTTACCTCTTCTTAATGTGCTGTGATATTACATATTTGTATTATTTTTGTATTGAGGTGTGCAAAAAAGAATATTTGTATTGTAAATAAAAGATTGAAGTGTACTGTTAATAGGATCATAATTTTCCTAAAAGGTTGCGAGATTACGAAGTAATGAAAGTATTTTTTTTTTACATTATTTGTCTAATTGTCATTTCTATTGAACACTTTAAATTAAAAAAAAACCACTAGGGTAAATAAAACACTCCCATGGAATTCATACAGTTTCTCATGTCCCGCGCTAAGTAAACTATGTTCCTTTTACCTTATCTGACCTAGAGAAGTTACGTAACCCAACTTCAGTAAGTAAGCTGTTCAAGTAGATAGCTTCCTTCATTGATGAGGCTAGGCTTACATACTATGATTGACAGCTTGATTTGCTGACACATTTCTGCTTCTGCGACTTCCACGACACACATCCACCCAGCCAAGTGGGAATCATATATGTGTCTAGCTATAAATTGCTATTAGAAACTTAATTAAATAATACATATATATGGGAAAATCACATGAATTTTGTTTCGCGGCTGCCAGCTCGATATTTAAATTGGCTACAACGCCCTTCGTTTGTCGTTGTCGTCTGAATCAAATTTTACCAAAATAAAACTCAGTATATCAAATATTAACAAGCTTTATTATTTTAACGAGCAAATTTTTCCATATTTTAACGAGTGACATGATTTCGTCGTATTCTGTACGACTAGAATTACATTTGCAAATTTAATATTATATTTTGATGGAAAGGAAGCTTTTTGAATTATATGCCCCGGGCTCGTCGCTTGGAATTAATTAACATGACACTGAATAGTCTTTTGGGAAAAAATCTTATATGAAAATGTGTTTGGAATTTGTAAATTCATATTTTAAAACTTATTTCTAGAAAATATTGGGTCTTTAGACACTTTAGATAGCGAAAAACATAATCTAGTTTGAGTTTCAAAACTTTGTTTTCGCGATGGTTTTATCACGCAGGGATTATAGATTCAGAAATTCATTATTTTCGATACCTGCTCGTACATAGTTAAAATATGATAATGAAATAAGAAATTCTTTTTGTAACACTTTTATTAGACGTTAGTTCGTTTTTCAGTTCAGTTAATGGCTTTATTTGTGACACGAGATTCATTTTTCTCTCGTCGAGCAACGTAATTAGCGTTAAAAATGGCGCCAGCAGATGTCATTCTATTGTACTATTATTTATTCTGTGATACAAGCAAAACTTTTGTACTATCGCCATGGGATATATCACATCGGAGCGAGTTGCTCAATATCTGAACACGAACTCTAACGCCTTGACAATACAGTCATGCTCAGATATTTGTGAGCGCCTGGGCCGCTCCGATATATCTGATGACGACTGTATAAGTAACAACCGGCAACAATATAGCAACGATGTCTGTCATGCAAGTGCAATTACGCTCATTACGACGTGACAGTGAGTGACGTGACAATTTTATATTTGTCATGGCGGGCCGTCGTGGGTGTGATGTGTGATTTTAAGTATTTGCGAGCGAAGTCTTAACCACGATGATAATGATGTAAGGTAAGGTGGGGTAATCACAGGAACAAGACAAACATTTGTATGGAATCCTCATAATGTTTGTCTTGCTCCGAGCAAAATAAACTATGTTCGGCTTACCCCGCCTTACCTTAAATAGGCACGACATTTGACGCTCACAGCTTCGAAATAGCTATTCACTTTTAAGTTACAATTTCTCAATTTTTTAGAGAATTTTAGACGTTAACAAATTTAATTTATCGTTTAAAACGTGATTATTACTTTTACTTCTCCCACCATCCACTGAGGCACCACCAAGGCTCGGAAACCGGTTAAATTTCCAAACCGTTATCATGTACTTGGCGCAAAGCCTTTTAATTTCGGTTTCACTCGAAAAACCGTTATTTTGAAACCGGTTTTTATGAGAACAGTTCTTGTCAAATTAACCGGTTTAGAGCAATAAAAACCTGTTAATTCTTATGTCGGTGTCTATGTTTACGTGGCACACCACCAAGCCGGCCGGCTGTTTCGTCGCTCATCGAATAAACCGGTTTTTTAGGTTACAACAAAGTTCTTTAAAAGTTCGGAGGAAATCCGAAATAAACCGGTTCCGAGCCTTGGGCACCACCATGTCCATGAGCGTCAAGCTTGTGCAAGAGAAATAGGGATCATAAAATATTGACCAAGGTGACCCGTAGTTATATATTTTGTGTCTTTCAACCTTACAAGGAAGTGCTTGCTGATTGCTGAACCTTCTTACCTTTAGGATGCTTAAGCACTGCGGCCCATTTCTCGAACGGTATTAGTCTAATATTATTAATGTGTTGCCATGGTAACCCATACGACTTGACAGGGGCCCATTTCTCGAACGGTACGAGCGTCGTCTCAACGCTTTCCACATGCGCTGCATCCGGAACATTTTAGATATAAATTGGAAGGACAAGGTTACGAACGAGAGGGTTCTTGAGATTGCTCAGCTACCCAGCCTCTTTGCGCTGCTAAAGCAGAGACGCTTACGTTGGCTGGGGCATGTGCATCGAATGCAACCTTCTCGTTTGCCGCGGCGTGTTTTACTTGGCGCCATGGCTGATGCCAAGAGAAGCGTCGGTCGGCCTATGTTACGGCATAAGGACTGCGCCAAGCGAGACATGCACGCCTTCAACATCCCTGTTCATAAATGGGAGGAGCTTGCCGAGGACAGAGATAAGTGGCGCAAACTGGTGTTCGACGGACGTAAAATCCACGATGAGGCTTGGTTTAAGACACTTGCTAGTAAGCGAGCCAAGCGTCATCAGCCCGACACCTGTTCGCCACGGACACACTACACCTGCCTGGCTTGTGGTCGTGTTTGCCGCTCCCGTATTGGCCTACACAGCCATGAAAAGCGCTGCCGCCCTACCTGACACTGTTTGAATAGTCTGTAATAGACTCAAAGGCCAATGAATGTTGCCATGGTAACCCATACGACTTGACAGGGGCCCATTTCTCGAACGGTAATATTATTAGTCCACGAACTACTTAGTCCACTAATAATATTAGACTAATACCGTTCGAGAAATGGGCCCCTGTTCGTGGACTAATAATAATATTAGTCTAATACCGTTCGAGAAATGGGCCCCAGATCAGTGTATCCTTGCAAGTGTATTCATCCTTACGTGTCCTATCATATAAACAAACATGACGTTCTAACTATACGATTTATAGACAATCTAGACATCGTAATGCCAGATGGTCCGTTCGTTACTGCGATTATTGATGAATATCTCATTATAAATGATATTTTTCAGTGGTTATTTGGTTGATTTCAATACTTTGTGAGTTTCTTTAAGTATACAACAAGGTTTTATGTGATGATTATTGTGTAATTCCAGAGAAACGTGTCATACTGTCTTCGAGTAGTGTCTGTTTACATGATGATAAAACAAGTAAGGATGAATACACTTGAACTTAAGCATGTCTAAATAAGATTCATGTTTTGACAGACAAAATTTTACAGCCGCATCCTCGGGGTTTATACCTAGTATTATCTATAATACTATATAATCATTAATCATCACTTATAGTGTGACAGTTCAGGGTCCAGACCCCAACGTGTTCAAGTCAACAAGATCCCCACATCCTGTTTATAGTGTATGCCAATGATCTCATAGCCTTGGGACGAGCTAACAGGGTCTAAACAGTCTAAATCTGATAATGAACAAGTAATTAGGGTCACTGAACCCTTATCTCTACGCGTTCAGTTTTCGGGTCATTCGAGGACGTAGGTATAAACAATATGATTTACAAATATAACAATATTTGCGATGAAATTTACTAATAATCAGATAAAAGGTGTATTGCCATCTGTGCCCGCCCCATGGGGAATGATTCATTCCCATCTGTCCCCGCCGGGGACGGTTGGGAATGAAACTATTCCCATCTGTCCCCGCCGGGAACGGTTGGGAATGAAACGATTCCCATCTGTCTCCGCCGGTAACGGTTGGGAATGAAACTATTCCCATCTGTGACCGCCGGGGACAGATGGGATAACACTATTTTACAAGCATTTGCCAACGTCATTGGTAAAAGCTAGTCAATTTAAATCTTACTTGAAAACATGAAACTTTAACAGCATAGTACAGTCTTCTGCAAAAGTTGTTGCCCCTTGCAAACCTCTACGCAGAGGGTGTCAAATATTCTCTGCAGCTCTGCTGACTACACCAAGCTATGTAATATGTATTCTCGGCGCTATAGACTAGGGATCTCACGATAGTCACGAATATTCGCATTCGCATCAAACGAAGTGAATGTTTTGCGAATGTGCGCAGGTCGTGTCCTGTCTCGTCGACTCGCGTACGAGCAGTGGAACCAAACTACATTCAAGTAATGCATTTTTACCAGTAGACAGCTAGACAGCATTACTCAACACTTTATAACATCCCGTTCTAAGGTTTCCAATGTTTTACATATTCTAACTACATGTTCACATAATTTATATAACATTTGTATTCACATTCGGATATTCGCATGAATTCGCATTCGCGAATGTGAAGAATGCGACATTCGTGACATATAGACGCAAGAACTTTGAGTACGTTTTGGCACTCAAAAGGGTTAATATGGCTGTACACCTACAAAGAGTATAAATAAACAGTCAATTCTGAAACTTTCCTATCATGTAACTACCATGACAAAGCAATAGGTTAGGTACCAGTCGTTAAAAAAATATAGGCAAAACCGGTTTGTCGCCATTTGGAAGTGTCACGTTGTCAAAAGCGCAGAGGTTTCATGTTCGTGTCGCGCTGCATGATGCAATTGAAATTACAAATAAACGATGCCTTTCATCAATTAAAAATAATTAATAATTTAAATTAGATTAAAATATTGTACCCAACACCTACTTATGTAACCCAATATTCATATGCAAATAAATCATTCAACACTTTTTGAATAAACGTCTTTATTATATGTGTGTGTGGCTGTCAAAAATCGGTTATGGCGTTTATAGCAGAAAAAATCGTTCTGGAAATAAATGCAGAGGTCCCTTAAATTGGATCCTATCATACACACAGCTGTTGCACAGGCTTTAAAATAATTATAAGAGACAATATTAGCCAATTATACAATAAGTTTTAGCCAATCTTTTCATTTTTGGTACAGGCTTTTTTAGGCGTAAAAATCTCAGAAATCGAGGTTTCCTTCTCCAACTTAACGAATCATAACGACATTTTGGGAACGGAATGAAAAATAAATTATCTATGTCTGACCGTTTTGATGACGATTATTTTGTATTAGGCGTCTATTTATGGCGCATTTTTTTGGCCGTTTTTCGCACTGCTTTTTTTACCTAGTTGTTTTAAAATCCAGATTATCAAACAAAGCAAAAGGAACAGACACAGGTAATGTTAATATTAAACTCATATAAAAAAAAAATTATTATATATATAAATCCAGAGAGGAAAATGTCGAGAACGTTTGTATAGAAAATGACCACTAATGTTTCCTCTTAACATACTAACAAGGCAAGTAAAATAAAAACTTGTGAAAATATGTAGGTACGTACCTACTAGGTATATGATCTAGATAGAACGAACAAGCGATAGCTGATTGCGTTCGTTACAACATCGGTCGGCCATGACTCTGCCAAGGCGAAAAGAAACTCGCGTCCAATTCAATGTTATTATTATACAAAAACTCATTTATAATACTCATTAAGCACTCTTGAATGAGGTTTGCATATTTCCGTAACATTTTCGTATTTGATGACGTATTTCTATTTTTTTTATGTTTTCCAAGAACTATCTGACAGAAAACAAAACACAATCATTAACTTTACCTGCCATATATGGCATATGTAATTATGTACGCAATAGAAGAATGGAGGGTAGAGGTAAGGAGAACAATCTATGTGTATGAACCATCAAAAAACCTTAAATAGGTGGCGCCACAATACATCGCGAACAAATGTTTGACTTTGATAAAAAAAATCGAATCACTGACAGCGCACTTAACTCTGTCAATAACGTCTATGTTCATGACATGTCCTTGTGCTACCCTAGCGCCACCGGAGAGATTTCGAACTATATACAGCTGACCGCTGGATACTAGCAACAGTTCTCCCATAAGAGATTGTTTTCCTTACATCTACCCTCCATAAATAGAAGGTATTCACTGTTTTTATTATCTGTGCTATGTTTGACGACTGCCTGACGGCCAGTTGCTTATTTCGAACTATATAGCTTGGCCTAGAACTGTCTCATTTCAAACATAAACAGAGAGGATCATACTGTCTTTGTCTTACGCTAGTACTAGCACCCAAGAGGGAAGTAGCACAATATGTACTGTCAATATATATTTTTTACTATGACGGCTCCTGGCTTCGGAGGCTCCTGAGGTCAGGTCGTTACAAAAATACTTCACCGAAGTTCACAAAAAAATTTTTCCTCTAGTTCGCCCAATGGAGCGGATATTTTAACACAAAATCAATATGAGTCTGTGCCGGCCCAAGAATAGCGGTGACCTCTCTGTCTAGACCGTCTATATTCACTAGTTTTTACCACCCAGTTTGCCTATGTGACCGCAAAGTTAAAATAAACTTGTTACCAGCGCTTTGTGAAGTGAAAATAACTAAGGCAAATGACTAAGCTGATTTTTTCACATATTTAATGCCTGCATTTGTGTGATCGCTTTACATACACACACACACCGTTTAAGTTTCTTATTACATGTCATTCCTACACTTTGTCATTACAAATGCCGTGAAGAGTTATCTTGGTCCGACTCTAATTATATAAGAAAAAGACCCATTCCCCAAAGGCAAAAATACAATGTGGACATTCTGTCAATTTTTTAGGGATGGGTCCATTTCCTTAAACTACAGAGCTAGGATTAGAAGAAGCCAGTAAACGCTGACGCCAGGCCTCAGACAAGCCAGCATTGGCGGGAATAGACAAAGTTCTATTCGAGTAGGATTGCCATCTGTCCGGGTTTCCCCGGATTTGTCCTAGTTTAGAGGGCATCCGTCCGTCATTTAGTCCGGGTTTAAAAATTTAAAGTCTTAGGCCGCCCGCGACACGCACAACCTGTTGACATGTCCGGGTTCTGGACTCTAAAAACCGGGGTTTTCACGCGTCTTGCCCTGGTTTCCAAATTTTAGAGATGGCAACCCTATATTCGAGCCAATGCTGGCAGCCAGCAGCGCTGGCTTGTCTTAAAAAACTGTTTATACTAGTAACGAGGCTAATAACAATAACAAGCAAGCGCTAACACTAGTTTCGTCTAAACCTAGCTTAAGTC
The DNA here is from genome assembly GCF_033807575.1 of Cydia pomonella. Taxonomy (NCBI): domain Eukaryota; kingdom Metazoa; phylum Arthropoda; class Insecta; order Lepidoptera; family Tortricidae; genus Cydia; species Cydia pomonella. The sequence continues at coordinate 2,232,478 of NC_084722.1, forward strand.
TAAATGTATGTAGGATACGAGATTTATAAGCCAATTTTAAAAGCCAAATGTGATTAGAAAGTCGTCATGATCGTAAAAATAAAATTTAAGTGTTTTACCGTCCTGAGCTTTTACTGTCAAATAGATTCGTATTTTATTATTATTATGGCACGCTTAAGAAAATGGATTTCCTGCCAATCGCAAGTCGCTACTAAAGTGCTGGAGATATGGTAGGTATTGTTCGAATTCCAATTTCACCTAACGGATGTTGTGAGTTGGAGTTGTTCTAAATAAAAATATCGTCAGGTTGGAGTTGTTACAAAAATGTCCCCATTTCCAACAACAAAATATTCATGTGCCGAGCGCTATTCACACTCCGATACAAAAGCAGCTGATCTTGTTCATACGAAGGCGACCCGACGTTGCCGGGCCGCGTGGAACGTGCCGCGTTGCCGCTCCGTGCACGCTTTGAGTAAATATTCGAATTTCGAACTTGTTTGGCAATGCGAATCGGCAAGTTCTCGAGCGGGTATCGTGGAAATGATAGATGGGAATGAATTTACGTATTTTCATCTCTGCTGATGCTGAGCGACAAATGGAGATGCGAATTTATTAGGGCAAATAAAATTACGCATGTCTCATTTTTAACCTTACATAAGGCGAAGGGCTTTCTAAAAATAGGCTTATTATGTGTTATCTGAGCTTGACGAACCACTTATACTAGATTAATGGATTTAATTAATTTTAAATATGTTGATTTTTAAAATATGATTTAATTAAATTTAATAGTCCTACCTTATAATAAATAGAATAATATTGAAAAAATCCCACGCAGACGAGACAGACATAATTTGGAAAAAGTTTTTTTTCTAAACAATTTTAATAGTTAGAAATTTACCTAAATAGGTATTAGTACATAGAATACATAGTTACGTATTTGTTTTCTGATTCCTGACTTCTTGATGGTGAGAGTAAAAGAAAGGCAAAAAAAAAATCACGGCTTCGGGGCAAGCTCAACGTTTTTCCAATATTGATTATTATACTACCAGTTTTATTGGAAATAGGTTTCATCTTTAAATTTTAATGCGAGTTCCTTTAAGTCGTGTGTAGAACATTTTAACGGTACACACCAATTTATTTAAACCAGTACCTTAATTTTGGTTCTGTGGCTAATTAACCGAACTTCAAGACAGGTTTTTACTCTGTGGAAATAATTGGTGGGAAGTTGGGGAAAGTACAGATAAAAAATGTTGAGAACATAAGGATGTGAAAAGATTAACTGAACGAATGATTTTTTTTTTTCTTAAACTGAGGTGACGTTCTGGTGTCAACTGGAGCTGCCTTACTGTTGCGGCGAAATAGTTGCCGTCGCTGTATTTGCCTATCCTTCATAAAATGAGTGACATTCGCCGCCAAGACTTGGAACGGAACCGGTTTTTCCTTCATACAAAATATACCGGTATTATTACGTTCTTTGGTTTCTTATTTTGTTTTAATGGGATAATCTAATAATACGATAAATACATAATTCAGTCTTACGTAAAGCGCATACAATTATTAAAAATATTGGGCTGGGTTTTATTAAAAACTCGGTTCCGAGGCCTGTTCGCCGCAATGTTCCTGCCGCGATTTCGACGTTCATTCCGTGACGCATTTTATCAAAGAAATTGACAGTACAGCGACGGCAACAACAACGCCGCAATAGTAATGCAGCTGCAGTTCACATACTTTCTGCTAGTGTCCCACCGAAGATTCGGTGTTGGCCAGTTTCGGCCAAAAAATCATGTTTCGGCCGTAGTTTCGGTTTTGGCCAAAAAATGACCGAACGGCCAGGCCGAAACTTACGAAATGGTACTTCTTACTATAAAACTAAACTATGTGACAAAGACCAAAAGTTGGGGCAATGCTGCCATCCTTAGGGAGTATTCCAGAAGCGGGTAGATTTTTGGATGTATTTTATTTTTTATGTATAAGTGTAATATAAAAATATTTTCTTAGTTACATGTAAACATTCTTATAAATAAAGTTGGGTAACAATATTTAATATAGGTACTGATTTATGTATTACCTACAGAAATTAATTGGTTTATTGGAAAACAATTCCCTTAGGGCCAGTCGACGCAGTCTTAATAAGTGTTTTAAAGCGGTTTTATGATTTTTTTTCAACGATTTTAACAAATCTACAAAAGCTTCGATTTCGGCCGAAACTAGAGCCACAGCCGAATCTTCGGTTTCGGCAAAAAACATGTTTCGAACAGCTTCAGAGGTTTTTTTGCCCACGCTAATTAATAACTTTGCGGGAAATAAAAGTTTATTATAAAATTATTTATTATAAAAATCATTACTAATTATTTGGACTTTTTGGCACATTCGTTTGCTAATAACAACCTTTATTTTCTTATTGATGAACATTTGCGGAATATATTATCAACTACCTATCTAAAGAAATATCACAATCAATTGTTTTGTTTACATTTTGATTCTCTTCAAATTATCCTGGTTTAGTTCTCTTTTCTGTTATGTTAACATTTTCTTCAATTTCATCGTCATCAAGTTCACGTTTAATGGTGCCTGACGTTGTGGCCTCTTCTACAGAGAAATATGGCAAACTCATTTTAACTTTAAACGTTATTTTACGTCCGTCCATAGATGATTCCAAATCCTGCCCATTTCTTTGGCGTTCTGATAAAGCCATTACAATATCATCCAGGACTAGAGTGTTCTCTTCAGTTTTTATTTCTGTCTTGTTACTTTCACTGATATTTCTGTTATCACATTGTACATTTGGCGATTGACTTGTTGCAGGTATATCCGTTTGCAGTTTCGGAACAGCTATCGTTGGTAACGTGGGTGTATTCTTTCTAAAAGTCCTTAGTTTAGGACAGGTTTGGGGTGTTTCAACGGGCTTTGCAGATTTTTTATAAATATCGCCTGCTGCTTTGTATCCGGTGCGAGGCTTATTACTTGAAACCATTGGAGGTGCAGGTTTGTTTAAGAGACGATTAGAAGCCACATTATGCTGTGTGGGGCCGTCGTAAGCTGTAGGTTGTATGTCAATAATGTCTATAGATGTTCTGCTTAGTTTCCGTAACATCAGGTCTGATGTCGACGTGCCTTTGCTTGGTTGATTCCGTATCAGATCTGCCGTTGAAGTGCCTTTCTCCTCAGTATTAGTGTTTTGATCTGTACATGTACCTTTGCTTACAATGTGAAGGACAGGAATACCCGTGTCCTTGTTGCGTTTGGAGATGTGTGCTCCGCAGACATAGTAGAAATTCAGCAGGTTGCGTCTGTCTTCATTCAGGTCGGCGAGGATGTCTAGGCGATTTAGAGCTCGTAACCATTCTTTCGATCTATAAAAAAACATATTAAATCAATTTACTCAATCCACGTGGCTTATAAGTACCTACACATAGACACAATACATGAATCTTACCGTTCCTTACACGCGGGGAAATTGAAGAATCTGGTCCCGGGACCGCTTTTTGCTTTGCAACCGTACGCGCAGCAACGTTTCATTATTTTAAGTAAATTCCTGTAAAATATTATTTCGTGAGAACTTATTATACACCCGCTCGCGGTGGTCGCTGGGCGCGGAATGGCGTTCAGTTTCACTCGCAACGTTTCAACCAATAGGAATCGTCTAAAGCTATAATGTGATAAAAAAAGTACTAACTGCCACAAGAATGTCGACTTTATAACAACGTGATAAGGTTCAAATTGAAACGCTGGGCATGAAGTTTGTAGATCATTCCGTACATAAACGACCAGGCCAAAGTGCTGGTAGACGTAGGACGCTTAATAGAACTTGATACTTGAGCGGAGCTTAAATCTTACAATTAGATTGTAATTTAATTTTGAATAAGGGAATGTAACAAAAACATTGAAATTGCTTGATTTACTAATTAATTAGGAATTCGAATTAATTCTACCTGCTACTTGTCTCGAGTCCAGAATAAAATGCTATTAATATGTATTCATTCATATAAGTATTTTAAATCTCGATAACAACTCTCCGTCTCAGTAACAGTTTTACATACCCAATAAATTAACTATAATTATTTTAAACGGTGGTCACTATACTATAATTCTGGATACAAGTTTATTCAGAATGTAATAAAAGTGGGAACGATGTTTTTTTTTCGCCTTAACGCTATGGTATGGGGTTGGTCTTTCAAATCGAATACGAGTCATTAGCAATTATTTTGTCATAAAATGAATAGTTTCGTGAAAAATCGTGAATGTAGAGGCTAATAAAAAGTTTCAATGAAAACTATAGCGATCAGAGCCCCTAGTGTAAATTTATTCGATTTCGTAACGTGACGTACGCGTTTGCGTTAAGTCTCATTTAGTATGGGATTTAGAAACAGCGCGCCGAGCGGAACGTTTTGGAAACTCAAAATCCCATACAAAATGTGACTTAACGCAAACGCGTACGTCACGTTGCGCCATCGAATAAATTTACACTAGGGGTACAGGACTAGTTAAGCCGTTTTTGAGTTATCGAAAAAAGTTATCCCTAATAATAAGGCGTTGCGAAGGTACTTACTAACTTTGTTGCTTGTTATGTACTTACATGATATGTACATACTAATAGTACCCGTTCAGGGCAGCCTATGTGACGGTCGGGTAATTATAAATAAAATAATAAAATATCTTTATTTCGAAGATCAGGCTTCATAGTTAAAACTAAACAAACAAACTTAAAACTAAAGGTTAGTGTTATCGGCACATTTAACATTGCTTAATAATTCTCACTCAATCAATGTGGGCTAGTTGCTACCCCTTTAATTTGCCCAATCCAATGAGCGAGGATTGGGCTATCATATTTGTTAGCAATAGCATTCAGAATACCGAAAATTACAGAAATATTCAGAAATTATATGGAACCCTACACTGAACTGAACATGGCTCGACATGCTCTTGGCCGGTTTTTAAACTATTGTTATTCGGACTAACATTATAAATCGTTTAATAATATGACAAAATGTTCTAAAGATAACGCTAGCAAACATATTATTTCGGTATTTTGTTAACAAACTTTTTGACTTTTCAAAGATCAAATTATCTTTGTCGTACTACACAGTCTACACGGATAGTGAAGTGCTGTGTTTAAATTTGAACCTTATGACACCGGTTATAAATGTGAATATTGTACGACAGTTGTTTGTAGTTGCTACTACACGTTTTTTTCTTAAATTTATTCGACGAGTTTCATACCTTGTGTTGTAAACAAACGTATGGCCCACCAAATGTTAAGCGTTTACCTATGGTGGCATGTAATTACTAATTAGTGAGATGACACATCTGTTACGACACGATCTGTTCCTAGAAGGAAAAATAGAGGGAAAGAGAAAAAGAGGAAGTCCGAGAAAAACTTATTACAACCAAATAAAAGAAAAGGTTCAGGTCGTATCATGCCAGAAGGTTAAGGAGTTGGAGATTGCTCCACCGACAAGAGCACAGCTCTTAAATATGGAATGAACTGTCGCCTGCGGTATTTCCGGACCGATACGACCTTCAAACCTTCAAGAAAAAGAGCGTACTCCCATCTTAAAGGCCGGCAACGCACTAACAACACCTCTGGTGTTGCAGGTGTCCATGGGCGGCGGTAATCGCTTACCATCAGGTGATCCGTCTGCTCGTTTGCCTCATCTATCATAAAAAATTAAGAAGAAGAAGATGACACATGCGCGATGCTATTGTTATAAAACCTTACAGATTCTGTCTTGACTTGAGATGTCTGATCTGAGAACAACCCCATCTTCTGCCTTAATTAACAGTTTACGTAAGGTACCTAGTGTACAGTTGCCATTAGAATTCTGATATATCGGAGCGGCCGAGATATTCAAAATTATCTAAACACGCATTCTAGCGCCTTGATAATAGAGGGGTGTTCTGATTTGTGAGCACCTTGGTCGCCCCGATATATCTGATGGTGACTGTACCTATTTCGAAATTTCCAGTTGTGATGACTATTTTGGCTTACATTCATTCAAAACACGTAAATAAGGTAAAAAATAGGAACTTAAATACGTAGTAGAGCTCTACGTAATTTTTGGGTGTAATCCATTGCTTGGTTTCTTATGAAAAACTTTGAAAATTATGAAAGTTTTTAAAACACGTATAGAATAGAATTTGATAGACGCCGCAATCTCATTTCACACTCATTTTAACGCATGACTTTGACAAATAGCTACAATAATAACTCATTCCCATAACAAATACACCTATATATACCTACTACTCCATCGCAAAACGTAGCTAGTTATACAGTACACGTATCCTAGCGTTATCACTCATGTTATCACAGCACGTCTGGATCGATCGGTGCGACGTTGCCGCTCCGTGCGTATTATTATTTTGTTGGCAGTTGCGTCACCGTTTTTTAACCATTGTCTGTTCTGTTCTGTGGTAGTTCATTAATCAGTGTTGGCGCATTGTTTTTGAGTCCGGTTAATTTGATAGTTAATTTAAACTTGTTTTTGAGTTTGGAGGACGTTCGACCGTAATAAGTACCTATGTAATATTGAAATCTAATATCCAAGGTTACATAGCTAAAACTCGAAAAGCAACAATGTATGACTCAATCTATTCTTAAATCAAAACGGTTAAGTACTTATGGATTTATTTACTGTCTGCTTAGGTACGTAGTTTCAAAATATCTTTTGCCCTTTATAACGGACTTCCATTTTTTGCTCCTTTCATGGAATGTCCTTTAAAACGAACACTTTACTACAGTTAAGCTATTATATATCGACACAGACAAAGTGCCAAAAATATATATACACGACCTTATTGTACTCGTTCAAGTGATCATTAAAGTACAAAGTAGTGTGTACATATTTTAAGGACTCTGTCCGTCTCGATATTTAATTACCTTGACTGTAGTAATATGTACAGTCAAGGTGGCTTTGACAACCTAGCGGTGCTAATTAGTTTTAAACTTTTTATGGTTCCGTACCCAAAGGGTATATATTACTAAGACTCCGCTGTCCGTCCGTCTGTTACCAGGCTGTATCTCATGAACCGTGATAGTTAACAGTTGAAATTTTCTGTTGCCGATAGGGAGCGTGCATGAACTGTAGGAGGCTGCACAGGAGCCGTCAGATTTTTGGTGCGAGGCGTAAATGTGATGTTTATTTTTTCCGATGTAGCCCACAAGATGACAGAACCTACTATGCTCAAGAAAACACGTGACGTGTACATGTGCATGTTTATGGTTCCGATTCAGGCCACAAGATGGCTGACCCTCCAACGCGCACGGTCTCTCAACAAATAGTAAAAAACAGAATAAAATAAATATTTAAGAAGCTCCCATACAACAAACGTGATTTTTTTGCTCGTTTTTATAGATGGTACGGAACCCTTCCTGCTGCAAATTATTCCTTAAAATTTAACGTATTGTTGAGCCCGCCTGTATAGCCCTATAGGTAGATGTAGCTAAATGTACAGAGTTGGGTTTGCCTTTCAGCTCTTCCACCCCCTTTTGTACCGTTATCTGCAGATAACTGGATATTTTCCCAACATATCTGTTAGATAACGCCGCTATCGGCCTTTACTGCGTTTTTCGTGCACATAGTCTTTTATGGCCGCCACTCTAATTTTGCGTTCTCTTTTACTATTATCCTATACACCGTTGTTTTTTCATCCTTGGCCAAATGGATATATGTATAAATGTTCTGTTCATCTCATTTTTTACGACCCCAACTGGTAAAGGCCTTCTTGATTGTTCAAAAACTAATAAGAAAGTTGCATTTTATCCACATAAGGGGGAAAGTAATTACAAGCAAATTTTGCTCGTAGAATTGACTTTTAAATGATGATTTTGAATGCTACATTTTTTATTACGTTCACTTGGATTTGATGTGTTTTTCTTTTTGTATTTCATAGTTAGTAATTTTCTCGCGTTGGTGTGGTGAAAAATGTTGTGTTTCACTCTGAAGCATAGTTTGTTAAACCCGTGTACCTTGAAACCCTTGCAACGCTTAAAGAGTCTACTCCTCGAACCACTCGCTACGCTCGTGGTTCATATTTGGAATCTTTTAGCTTGCTCGGGTATATTAGAACGAGCGGTGAAACAACAAATTTGCCCCCCGTGTAAAACAAATAACTATTATACTTTAGCTACTAATCACGATTTTTTAACACCTTATCGGAGGCAAACAAGCATACGGGCGGCCTGATCATAAGCGGTCACAGTCGCCTATGGACGCCTGTAACTGCAGGCTCCAACATGCGCTTACCGACCCTTTAAAAAACCTATACACTCCTTTTTAGGGTAAAAACGGGACCCTATTACTAAGACTCCGCTGTCCGTCCGTCTGTCACCAGGCTGTAGTCATGAACCGTGATAGCTAGACGATTGAAATTTTCACAGGATATATTTCTGTTGCCGCTATAACAACAAATACTAAAAGTACGGAACCCTCGGTGGGCGAGTCCGACTCGCACTTGCCCGGTTTTTTGAAGAACCCCATACCATAGCTTCACGTCACGAATCTCACGATGTGTCGTACGCAGTTATCTGCTATCAAGCAGAAACGTAGATGCATAATTTAAAACGGTACTTACTACCTGCCTGGTTAGGTATTTTAAAATAAGGCGCGGCTTTTGCAACAAGAAACTTGAATTCTGTTAAGCCATTTAGCTAATTTATTTCTAAATGCCACATAAACCGGGTATTTGTTTTATTGACAATTTATAGAAATAGTTTATTTGGTGTACATGAAACTTAACCTAGAAGACATCTCATTCTGGAAAAATCTTACATCAAAATGGATGCCGCGCAGCATATGCCGATGACTAAGATTTTTTTTTATACTACGTCGGTGGCAAACAAGCATAAGGCCTGCCTGATGGTACGCAGTCTCCGTAGCCTATGTTTTTGATCCTTAGACATGGCGCTGGTTTTCAGGGCAAACAGAGAAAAACAAGACAGAAAATAAAAATAAAACATAACTAAACTAAGCTAGAGTGTGGGAGAAGGTGAATTTGAAATATAACGAGATAAAAACATTATATAATCTGTGCATAATTTCAGCGTGGCATTTCTAACATACTCGTATTCATAGGTATTTGTGATGATGATAGTAAATAAATTTTGTAAATACCCAAACACTACCCATTTTGTTTGCGGTAAATCTCTAAACTTTGTTATGATCAACCCTTTCACCCTTTTAATAATTATTAATACGCCAACAAAGTTTATTAATTACCTGGTCCAAGGTCATCGTTCCTGCGCGATTCGAGGAATAAATATAGAAATACTCCTCGTACACTACCATGCCGCCGCGAGCCGTTCTATCGATCGCCACTTTCGCGCGACGTTGCCAGCTCGCACGGACTGCCACGGACTATTTAGAAAGATTATAACAAGTGTCAATGTAGTGAATGTTCTAGGATGCCTGTCAGTGGCTTGCGTCGTTTTTGTTTTGGTGCGGAATAGACATACAAATCATACAATAAAAGTTAAACGTTTTAAAATGTGAAAGTACTAAAGTGGATAGCGTTTTTGTCATCCATTGAATACGCTTACTGAACTTTATATGTATTTACTGACAATGCCAGTGAGAATTTGGCATTGTGAAAAATATTATGAGCGACAGTAATAATTCTACTTAGTCATGCATATAAAAATAAACTTGATCTCTTAGACAGCGTCAAATTTGATGATGAAACTTGACAATTTCTCTGAATTGCGCGTTAATCGATCAAGAATTCCATTTTTTTGTGCGTAGTTTTTTGCGATACATGAAGATGAGTCAATCGCGGATGTGCACGATTGCTACATCTTTAATACCACAAGTGTGTTAATTGAACTGACTCATTATAGGAATTCTTCATAGTATTCTTACTTACAGTAAGCTGCAGAGATAGTCGACCCCCCTGCATACAATCTATTATGCAGGAGCGGGGACGGGGGCAATTCTCTCTGCAACTGACTGTACATGTAGGCTATTACTGAACCGGTGAGCTCCATCGCAGGCCCTGTCTTCACTTTCCATCAGGTGTGAACTGGCTAGGGCCTATCGCCGATCAGTTCGCTTTTCTCGCGTTGGTGTGGTGAAAAATGTTGTTTCACTCTGAAGCATAGTTTGTTAAACCCGTGTACCTTGAAACCCTTGCAACGCTTAAAGAGTCCACTCCTCGCAGCCTCAGCAGATCAGCCACAGCAACATACGAGGCCTTTATAGTTTAGTAGCTAGGTTTAGATACTGCATTGTATAGGTACTAAGGTCCAAATACATTTTAAAGGCCCGTTTCGTAGAATGAGATACGATAACGATAAGTTCTGGTTAAGATAAATTCTCATTTAGATATCGTTTGTATGTCGTTAATTGACAGAAGCAGCTCGATTCGGGCAACCAATGTCGCTTTGACGTTAGAAATATCGTAGATAGATCTTATTGGGATCACAGCGGAATCGAAATAAACGTCAATTTTGACATGTCTTTTAGTTATCGATCTTTAAAAGATCTTAAACGTGTCTTAATCATTCGTCGAATCGGGCCGTAAGTATTTTTCCCGTTTTATCTACGGCGTAGCGTAGGTTACGTTGTGGTATGAACTCTGAATCATATTGCATTTAGACGGTGAGGTGGTAAACAACAAACATATGACACATAGTGGCTGAAACGGTGGAATGGACTGGATTTATGTGATTTTGATGGATGTTTCCTGTACGAGTTTGTCACCGTGACATAGGAGCACGACATGGACATGTACACTGTCACTGAAGTGCAATTAATTATGCATAAAATGCCCAAGCACTCATTTGGTATACCAATTACGTTTACGTTTGTAGTAGTAGTAAAACTCTTTATTGTACAAAAATGAAAACAATAAATAAAACACTCATCATTTGTTACAAAGGCTAACTTATCCCTTTACGGGATCTCTTCCAGTTAACCTTTGAGCAATTGAGGGAGAATTGGGGACGGTAGACATCCGTACTGTATAAATGAGCGCAAAAAATAATAGAAAAGGTATTTAGTTCACTTATAACCTACAAATATACATGGTATACGACCTACAACAAACATATATAATATAAGTACGCTTACTTTTTACTACTTTATTTTTGTTACTTATTTGTGATTTAGAGGAATCTTACAACTAGTTTTAATTGCTATTTAAGTATTTATCCTGGATATAATTTAGTTTGGATACTATATGTTACTCTTAGCTTAGCTTTATATAATATGAGCTCGCGTCAGATCAAATAATCAGGCTTATTATACAGTAAGCTTTCTGTGAATCCGGGAAATTGTTTTTTGTTTCCATTATTTAGTCTAATTTAAATTACTTAGATGTATAAATAAATAAAAAATATTATAGGACATTATTACACAAATTGACTAAGTCCCACAGTAAGCTCAATAAGGCTTGTGTTGAGGGTACTTAGACAACGATATATATAATATATAAATACTTAAATACATAGCAAGCACCCATGACTCAGGAACAAATATCCATGCTCATCACATTTTTTAGGCCAGACCGGTCGTCACGTATGTATGTACGAAGAGTATTTGAAGAAAAGAATAATGGGATGATTAGTTGTCTATAAGTTTTCTCAATTTTTCAGAATAATGGGATGATTAGTTGTCTATAAGTTTTCTCAATTTTTGCCATAAAGAAAACTGTTATTTAAAGAAACTTATCTTTATTGGAATGAGACATAAAGCTATAAGAATGTACATCACAAAACCTATAGTGATAGTAGTATCGATCAGTAATCCTATCTAACAGCTTGAGCCAAGCTTAAGTCCGTGATATTATCAATACTAACTACTCGACTGCTTTGTTTGTGCAGTTGTTCTAATGTTTTTAATTAAAGTAATAACTTGACTTCGGAACTCTAATTTTTGATCCAGATCGAATCGCCTAACCGCTGGTAATAGCGATTCGAAAAATGATCTATCCTCGTCCTCAGAAGGTACAGAAAACGAGGTCTCTGTGAACGGCATCGGAGGCGGCGTATCTACGAATTCTAAAGTGGGCTCAGTCTTGACGTTTGCGACCCGTTTCCTTTTTAAATTGTCTATGGTTGAAGGTGGTTCGTCGTCGCTCCAATTGCAATCGTTCAATACTTGGAAGTGTCGTCTTTTGTTTTTCCTTTTGCGATCATCGTCAGCTTCGCTCTCCTCCCACAACTGATTTGAATTCGAGTCGTTCTCCTCCGCTTCGCTCCCTGAGTTTTTGTAAACTGCGTTCAGAAACGATAGGTGTTTAGCGTACATGTAACCCTTCTTCCCATCGGGCTTTTTCATGTTTCTTACGAAGGAGTCTCGAATGTTGCGCCATTTGCCGTGTAGTTTTCTGTCTGAAAGCAATAAAATGTTTAGTGGCCAGTTCGAGCGGATGTGGTTCTTGGAATTTGGGGATTTTGTTCTTATTTGGCTTAGGATATAAGTGTTTGAAGTCTGTAGCCCTGTTATTTCGAACAATGTTGTGTCATGATTTATATATGTTTACATTTAAGATAGCAGTTAAATAATAATTATACTGTGACAACATTATTATGTTACCCCGATTAATACAGGGGTAGTTGGGAAAATAACGTTATACTGTTGGCAACACGGTAGTTTTAGAAAGTGGTGGGGACACGGTAAATGTTGGACAGGCTCGTTCACTTGGGTTGAGGCCGTCAAAGAGGACGCATCGTAATGAACTGGTTAGGTCAGAGTACCTGCAAGTATCCCGATTGTTGTAGTAGTAATAGTTTAGAGTAACCATGCGAGAAGAAGCACTACAGTTGTAACAGTTATAACCAAGAATCGTTAAAATATCTTGAGTTATCTGACTGATAATCTAAAAGAGATTTCTTATCTCGTTAGTTTTTACATTTCCTGCTGTTTTGCTGCAAGCTGGCCGAGTCTCATATTTTAAAAGATGTCGTAAGTTGCAGAAGCAATAAGAACGCAAGGTAGGTATAAACCGGTTAGAGTGTTTACGCGCGTAGGCGCTACAAGTCGTTCTGTGTACGAACCAACCACGTCCCCGTCTAAATACGACGCCCTTTGTACAATTAGACTGACACAGCTGTATGCTATCACGGAATTCAATAGAAGGGTATGGCAAAATACACAGGTACAGTTAATTTGTTTAAGCCGTCAGTATATCTACCACATTTCGTACTGCGTAGGTACCTACATATATCTAAAAATAACTGCACTGCACGTGACGAGATGCCTACGTATAGGTAGATAGGTAAGTACATATAAGTTGAATTAATCATGACCTATAACAACAATCGCATTGTTGTATCTACAACTTTAATCACGAAATACTTAAGTTTGAAGTCATAATAATATCACTACTTGTCCTTCTTGTTTCTTGTAGGACAATGTGCGCATAAAGTGTGACCGCGGACGTAAAATCTAAGCGTACGTATAGTATAAAATAACAGCATGTAAAACGCGAATTCAACTGTAACTTGTAAACAACGTTTTGTATCCTACTTTTTGTTTCTTCAGAGACAGTCATGCTAAGATTATGAAAACTAAAGTTGTCTAGTGAATTCGTGACGATAAAAAAAATAAACGACACTCACAAACATCGTTTTTGTCTATCTCCGGCATCTCATCAAACTCTTCAATAAACAATCGAGCTACTTCACCCCACGCTCGATTTTTCCTGCTCTTATGGCGGTTGTCTTCGTGCGACAAGTCCCATATCTCCGGGTGTTTCTTCACTTCGTTTATGAACGACTCGACGTCGAGGCAGTACGACATAGCGGTTGCGCTGCGTGGCCTGCGTACCGCGCGCGTCTCGCGACTGGCCCGCTGCGCGGCCGCGGCGGACTGAGCCGGCGAGCTGGCAACGTCGCAAAAATAGGGTTTGAATGAAATTGATAAGTTCGTGTTTGTATTGCACTTTGTTAGTTGTCGGTATGAATAGTTGGAGAAGTATTGTGACGGAATTGTTTAATGCAGTGGCGTGTGGCACACATTTTTATACTACTATACTTAAATACGATTACTCGTAGCATAGGCACCATGGTTCTGTTTTACAATTTACTGAATTAATTAAAGATAGTTATTACAGTACGTGTAAACCTATCACACTACTTAATTACGCTATAGGTATTAGGTACTCCAACTTTAGCCTTAAGCCTAGCTTAAAGCATTTTAGATAGAGTCTTTCACCTCGGGTAAATATCTAGTTTTTCCAAGTTTAATCGTAGATTGCAATGTTCTTAAAGGATTGGTATCATATGGATTGGTATGATATAAAACAAACGCAACTAATTTCTTAGGTTTTTTCTCCTTTGAATACAATGCACTTCATTTTATGCGACATATATATTTTGCAACATTAATGTTTTAGGTTTACTATATATATACTGTAAAGACCCCGCGACTTCCCCAAAAAAATATTTTTATAATAGGTATGGCCCAAATTCTAAAAATGATTCATAGCATGCATTGAATTGCGCAACTCGGAGAGGGCGCCAAGTAAAAATTCCTCCACATTACTTTTACCGAAGTTCGCTACGAGCTTGCCAAGAATGGGAAGTGAGAATTTTCAGAATAAATCTCTACCTAAACCTTGTACTTTGGTAATATTTTTTGCAAGGATTTTAATAAATCTCCGCTATTTCTTTGGAGCTTTAAAATAATTTGGATTTACGGCTTGTCATCACTTTTAAAAGTGATGTATGTTATAACGGACATTTTTTATTTTCTTAGTGACATTGGCATTGTAGCAGTTGCCGCCCTTACCGAGATTCCGTGGAGATATTTAATTAAATAAACAGTAGGTTGTAAAAAAAAATATTTAATTCTCTTAACAATGTCAACTTATATTAATAGTAACTTAATTAAGTAATTGATTGATAAATGTAATCACTATTCGTCGCTTTCATTCCGCGTCAACTTTATATCCGATTCTGCGTGTGTGCTGACACCTGGCTCGTTGTACTGGTTTGAAACTGCTTCCTGCAAAACATTTTTAAAGATTACCATACCATTGAACAACTTAACGCTTTATTTTATAAAAATAACAATAAATAAGTAGTCCATCAGTACATCAAATTGCGATATGCACGCGATCGTGTGAGGGTATAAAATTATTTATAGGCATATAAATAAAAGCACGCTAAAGTACAAAGTATATAGAGCACTGTTTTGTGAAGATGTGCCTAAATCAGTAAATCGTCGAGATAACCCTGACAAGTAAATCGCTAAAGCGGATCGCGTTCTGAATATACCTTAAGTACTGATCACGAGTTTGGAAATTGAACTGGCTCGGTCGTCTAAGAATTCATCTCACGTACGCCTCTCAAATCCACTGCCGAGACAGGTCAGTCACAACTTACAGCAACAAAATTGCAGTATTGCCTAAATTGAACATTAAACAGTAAATATTTTCTTGAATTTTGAACTAAATTCATAACTCAAAACTTACAAACTAAATAAAAAAAAAAATACTAAAAAATATCCCCCTGCGGTCGCCGGTGACCTCTGCTAACCTTTTTGAAAGTTCCATAATGAGCTTAAAGGCACTTGGACCCCACGGACCAAGGGTTTCGACGCCAAAAGGCATGAAATTGTATTCGGAGCCGACGAGACTCCTATAAACTAGCGTTTCTAACCTGCATAATCCTCGCGATCCGCGCTCTAGCCCACATCTTAATTTTCGGTGGCAGCTGCCGCATCTCCGGCAAGAATGATAACAGGAACAGTTTATCACTATCTTCCCCTGTCTCCAAGGGAGGGAAGATGGGTAACGGCATCTCGAACTCTTCAGCTGGCCCTTCGTTCTCTGACGAGGATTCTTTGGCTTTACGTTTCTTGGCGCGTGGCTTCTTGACCTTGACTGGTAATGGCTCGTCTTCTTCGACCTCGTCTCTGTAAAAGGAAGGTAATTAGAAATTTTTCAATGTCCATTGAAACGGACGTGGACATTCTTGGTTTAGCAATACAAAGTACGACGGTATGAGGGTATGACACCGTCGGTATTTCACTTTGGATGTTGCTTTCTGATTTTTCAGACTATATTTTATTGTCCTTAAAGTTCTAAGCAGTATTTTTATAGTCCTTTTACATATTGCAATTAAATACACAAGGTAATGTGCTTGACTAGACTGACAGAATATATAGCCCATGGAATTGGTGCAAATGAGGTAGTTCTGTTTTTTAGGGTTCCGTAGCCAAATGGCATAAAACGGAACCCTTATAGTTTCGCCATGTCCGTCTGTCTGTCTGTCTGTCTGTCTGTCTGTCTGTCTGTCTGTCTGTCTGTCCGAGGCTTTGCTCCGTGGTCGTTAGTGCTAGACAGCTGAAATTTGGCATGCATATATAAATCAATAAAGCCGACAAAGTCGTACAATAAAATATAAAAATTTAATTTTTTTTAGGGTACCTCCCCTACACGTAAAGTGGGGGTGAATTTTTTTTTTCGATTCTACCCTAGAGTATGGGGTATCGTTGGAAAGGTCTTTCAAACCTAATAGGGGTTTTCAAGAAACATTTTTTGATAAAGTGAATATATTCGGAGATAATCGCTCCGAAAGAAAAAAAAAATGTGTCCCCCCCCCTCTAACTTTTGAACCATAGGTCCTAAAAATATGAAAAAAATCGTGGAAGTAGAGCTTAAGAAAGACATTAAATGAAAACTATAGCGGACATGATCAGTTTAGCTGTTTTTGAGTTATCGCAAAAAGTTTTCCCTTCATAGTAAAAAGACTTACTTTAATTAGGTACTGATTATGCAAATCTGCCTATTTGTTTAACTCGGGTGAAAGGTACCGTTTCATCCCTTGGTTAACAATTTACTATACTTTAAGCTCCAGTTTAGCTTATTGTGACGGAAGAGTAACTACGGAACCCTACACTGAGCGTGGCCCGACATGCTCTTGGCCGGTTATTTAATATGTTTGTAAAGATGAAATGGTAATAACAAATCCAAGTTTTCGACCTCGAAAGCCCTTCGGATCACTACCAATCATCATCACTACCAATATATATAAAAACAGAACTACCTCATTTGATGTAAGGCAACACCTCTTTTTTGGTATGATTTCCATGTATTAATAAATTTTGTAACGTTTCACACTTATAATGAAATATATATCATAGAACCCAAGTGCGTAGGTGCCGTGTCTAAAACTTACTCTTCGCTGAGCTCGCCCTCGAATCCCCCAAGGAAGCTCATTCGTTTGAAGTGCATGTACACTCTCGAGTTGATCCGTACACCTGTCTTCCGAGCCCGCAGCTCGCGGTTGTACGCGTCTCGCAGCGACCGCCATTTTTTCTGAAGCTGCAACACTGGAATATAGTAATAGTTTACTGCTACATATAGGACAATTACAGGCATGAATAATACAAAAGACGTTTTCCCGCTCCTTTTTTATATCCAGTCCTAGTTTTTTCTCTGCAACTCTAACCTTACATTCTTCAAACGGCCATACCATTAATGCAGTTTTTCTATCGCATGATTAACCAAATAATTATACATTCATTTACGCCTACACGAGCGTTTTAACCATAATTTTACTTCATGCTGATTTCGATATGTTTTCCTTAACGAAGGCAAGGAATTAACCTCAAAGTATTCCTTTTCGTATCGTTAGGGGTTGTTACACAGCCCCCGGCCGGTTTCAAGCCGGTTTTAAATTGAGTTTCCGTTGGCCCGTATTGTAATCGCAGGAATACTTTAGCATTTCATTATGACTCGTCTGGTCAGTGGCAATCAAAATGATAAAAGGGTTATCTTAGGTGGTATCTTATCTACTATATTTACGACATGTTTAAATTATAGTGTTTGGCAAAAACAAGAATTTGTTATGCAAAATGCTATCCCGTAGAGATTGCATAGCATAGCATGTGATCTATAAATTACATATTTAAAGTTATCAAGCGTTTCTCTTTATTTCATTTTTGATAAAAAAATATCTCCGACTTTTTTGTCATCACTCATCAAAACGATTCTAACATATACATATTCAATGTGGCTACGTGCGTTATTTTATTAGTTTTATTACTTATGTATATTGTATCATAAATTAAATGATATTTGCACCGAAGCTCGAAGTTACGTAGGTATGCTAAATATCAGGCCAATGGAAAATTTTGCTTAGAAGACTTACTTTACCTAACTAAACATACAACAGACATTTCAATGATTTAGTAGGCAGTTGCCACCGTTAACATGTTGTGCCGGCTGTTCGTTTATCGTTTAAAGCCAGAAACAACAATGTTTTTTTTGTATAATAAGTTCAATTATAATAAACATTGCCGGTAGAGGGACGTGGACGGGGCAGGCTCAAACGGAGATGGCGGGATGACCTGGACAGCTTCCTGAACAACTGCCCAGCAGAGACACTCAAACAAGCTAATAAGAATAAAAACAATATTGGAAATAAGAATAATGTTTATGTGAATAGCAGAATAAAACCACACGAAATGAGCAAAGTTCCAATTTCCAATCCTCCAGCTGTTATCGTCCGCGAGTATGCGTCACCGATATCAATCAAAATTGTTCCCATACTTGCGATAAACAACAACTGGGTCACCGCCGCACGTGCTCTTTGTCGCTTTCATCGTTCTGCCCCACTAATGCATAACGAGCGTATGTTACATTCAACTTCAATAGCGGATAGAAAAAGCGCCAAAATTATTGTTTTACAAACGTTCGCGTTCAAAAGTATTTTGCACACTATATTATATTATATAGTTTTACTAGAAACATTCCATTTATAGTTATTTGTTTTACAAGGGGGTAAAGTTGTTGTTTAACCGCTCGTGCTAATATTGATATCCGAGCAAACGAGAGATTCCGAAATTGAACCACGAGCGTAGCGAGTGATTCGAGAAGTGGAATCTTGAGCGTTGCGAGGGTTTCAAGGCACGAGTGTTAAACAAATTTTGCCTCCGAGTGAAACACAAAATTTTTCACCACACCAATGCGAGGAAAATTGTACCTACTAACTATGAAATACCAAAAAAATCCAAATGAACGCAATAAATAAATCAACATTTAAAAGTCAATTCTACCAGCTAACATAGGAAACAACTCAAAATTTGCATCTGATTACTTTGCCCCACAACTTTCTCATTAGTTTTTGAAAAATCAAGAGGGCCTTTACCAGTTGGTGTGATGAAAAAGCTATTAGAGAAAGAGAGATACTTTTGATACTTAGCCCCATCCGCTACAATTGATTCTGAATCTACAATAGTAAACTAATTTAAAACCAGCAGTTTAATGCTCTAAAATAAGATATACAGTTGAATGAGTTACCCAAAACATACGCCGGTACGTTTATAATGAAATTACCTGTAAAGCAAAAACCATTTGTTATTTCTTGCCCAGTGACTGCCTAATGGTTTTTATGGAATCCTTGTGCCCATTCCGTAAATTACTTTTACGGGCTGTCCTTTATGACGGACATTGAACTTTGTGAGGGTTATGTCTATTTCAATGGCCTTTTATTTTCATTTGAATGTTTTTTTATTTTATTTAAACCTCCTAATTGCTTTGCCTTGGCACCCTTGGACCCGGGTACGTCCTTAAACTACGTTCAAAACAGAGGTATGGGCACTGGGAATGTCGTCTCGCTTTGTGTGGTAGGGCACAGCACGGCAGATGTCATTCCAGATCTAGAGTAGAGCCCAACTGGGGAAGTACCTCCACCTTACAGAAAACCGCAGCCAAATAACACTAGACTCTACTCAGTGTTGTGTTCCTGCCGGTGAGGAAGGTTGCCAGAGCTCAACGAGGGGGAGGGGGTTAGGGTCGGCAACGCGCATGTAACTCCTCTGGAGTTGCAAGCGTACATAGGCTACGGAGACTGCTTACCATCAGGCGGGCCGTATGCTTGTTTGCCACCGACGTAGTATATAAAAAAAAGGTATGCCTTCTACAGTATTTTTTTCAAACCCGACGGGTACGCCGACAGATGTCATCTCAATATTTCTTTTTTTTTAATTAATGATACCTGTCACCTTACCCATCGAGTTTGGAAATTAGTAATATTACTGTAAGGATATTTGAAACTTAAAGAAATACGAGTAAATATTATGACTCCCGAATATTGATAACTATTGCACTATGTATTAGGTATCTAATTATGTTCCTATCTAGAAGTTAGAACTTGCATTATACCCATATATAGTTATCTAACTATTGCAAATTGTAAGAAATATTCTGAGCCAAACATAACTAAGAATATTTCTTCCCAATCTTGCCAGCGTTCAAAATTTTTATGGCATTGCCTAGAAAATTCGAGAACACACCTCTATCATAAGCCATAGCTTTGCTGTAACTCTCCCAATCTTGAAACAGGGCAGCCCCTACTTGCTTCCACAGCGTTAACTTTTCCTCCCTGTCCGCCGGTTGGTCCGACTTGTACAAAGCCGGCCTAACCTTCACTTCTTCTATCAGTCGAGTCGGATTCAAATGTTCGAACTCATACATCTTGATAGTCTGTATGAACAAGTTTATTATGTAAATTTACATTTAATCGCTTCTAGAATACACAGAGTACCCTATTGAGTATGGAAATGAACGCCTATTGATTACTTTCATATAAAAGTTAGGTTATTTTGACCTTGAAAGCGAAAAGAAACACTCACTACCTAAGATTAAGGTTCAAAAACAAAAATCATCACTTTTTTTTAATCGTGGGATGTCAACGACAATCAATGTTTTTTATCGTGCGTTTTTGTGACGCGACAATCGCGTCCGCGGCCGGGCGTGCGACTGACGCGCGACTGCGCTCTGCGCATGGCCACGATAATCGCAGCATAGCGGAGTCGAATTGATTTCGGTGCGTTTAGTCGGTGATTTTAGTTGTTCCCATGTTGTAGGTAGTTTTTTTGTATACAGTTGCTCAAATAGTGCTACTTTACGTAGCTGTTTAGCGTGCGGAAAGTTGGTTTTCGCGAACTAGTGCTTTTTACTTTCCCATTTTTAGGGTTCCGTAGTCAACTAGGAACCCTTATAGTTTCGCCATGTCCGTCTGTCTGTCTGTCTGTCTGTCTGTTGGTTAACAATTTACTATACGTTAAGCTCCAGTTTAGCTTATTGTGACGGAAGAGTAACTACGGAACCCTACACTGAGCGTGGCCCGACATGCTCTTGGCCGGTTTTTTTTTATTTATCCTTCTATTGACGCTCTAAAAATAGGTGTTACCCCGGATTGGACACACATTTTAAAACCTTAGGTTGCAAAATGACGCTTCAATAGAGTTTAGAGGTTGAAATATGAGGTAGAAGAGCGCTATAGTAGTGCTATAATAGCATCGATCAAGTAGGTACTTAGGAGTTACAGAGTTGCCAAATAAGTGACTATTTCAGTAGTACTTAAGGTCCATATAGGTGATACAGCTTTAGATGGTATATTAGCATTTCTGTGCAACATTTGTAACACTATATTGCGACCTATGTCCAAAATATAGTTATTTGTTAAAGGTAAGTATAATAATTAAGTATTAAGGTGAGCAACACTGCAACAATGTTACCGTGTTGCTCTACAAAAGTTAGCTGCGATGTGGACGCACCTCTAAACGAAACGAGCTAGCCGAATCTTCCCTTTTCTATTTTATTTTATAGTTCCTAAACGTTCTCAAGTAACGCGAGTTATTTTCCGTCGGACCGTAATGGCGTCCGGTTCGAATTTCAAGTTCCGAACGCCTTTTCTGTGTTGCTATCTTTACAAATGCTTAGATTTGTTTGTTACGAGTTTATTTCAAGTTTATTGCTGAGAAACGCAAAGGCGGTGTTGTTACAAATTTAGATTTACTGATCCAATTTAATTTTACTTATCGCGATTTATGTCGTGTATTCTTAGTAAATTGAGCTGTAAGTTTTTAGGGTTCCGTAGCCAAATGGCAAAAAACGGAACCCTTATAGATTCGTCATGTCCGTCTGTCTGTCCGATTCTGTCACAGCCACTTTTTTCCGAAACTATAAGAGCTGTACTGTTCAAACTTAGTAAGTGGATGTATTCTACGAACCGCATTAAGATTTTCACACAAAAATAGAAAAAAAAACAATAAATTTTGGGGGTTCCCCATACTTAGAACTGAAACTCAAAAAATCTTTTTTCATCAAACCCATACGTGTGGGGTATCTATGGATAGGTCTTCAAAAATGATATTGAGGTTTCTAATATCATTTTTTTCTAAAATGAATAGTTTGCGCGAGAGACACTTCCAAAGTGGTAAAATGTGTGTCCCCCCCCCCCGTAACTTCTAAAATAACAGAATGAAAAATCTAAAAAAAATATATGATATACATTGCCATGTAAACTTCCACCGAAAATTGGTTTGAACGAGATCTAGTAAGTAGTTTTTTTTTAATACGTCATGAAATTTAAAAAAAAAATTTTTTTTCATCATACCCATACGTGTGGGGTATCTATGGATAGGTCTTCAAAAATGATATTAAGGTTTCTAATATCATTTTTTTCTAAACTAAATAGTTTGCGCGAGAGAACCTTCCAAAGTGAAAAAAAGTGTGTCCCCCCCCCCCCTGTAACTTCTAAAATAACAGAATGAAAAATCTAAAAAAAATATATGATATACATTGCCATGTAAACTTCCACCGAAAATTGGTTTGAACGAGATCTAGTAAGTAGTTTTTTTTTAATACGTCATGAAATTAAAAAAAAAAAAAATATTTCATCATACCCATACGTGTGGGGTATCTATGGATAGGTCTTCAAAAATGATATTAAGGTTTCTAATATCATTTTTTTCTAAACTGAATAGTTTGCGCGAGAGAACCTTCCAAAGTGAAAAAAAGTGTGTCCCCCCCCTGTAACTTCTAAAATAACAGAATGAAAAATCTAAAAAAAATATATAATATACATTACCATGCAAACTTCCACCGAAAATTGGTTTGAACGAGATCTAGTAAGTAGTTTTTTTTTAAAACGTCATAAAATTTAAAAAAAATTTTTTTCATTAAACATATACGTGTGGGGTATCTATGAATAGGTCTTCAAAAATGATATTTAGGTTCCTAATATCATTTTTTTCTAAACTGAATAGTTTGCGCGAGAGACACTTCCAAAGTGGTAAAATGTGTGTCCAAAGTGGGAAAATGTTGAACAAGATCTAATAAGAAGATTTTTTTTAATACGTCTTAAATTGTACGGAACCCTTCATGCGCGAGTCCGACTCGCACTTGGCCGCTTTTTATAGCTTGGTAATGGAAACCTAGGCTCTTCGAAAGTAGAAAACATGTCGCACGAATGACTAAAAATAGGTCTACGCGTCTACGTGGACATGTAGTATAGTGATTAGGTACAGGTGCTGACATAGGAGCGGTCGAAGTGCTCAAAAATATCTGAACACACTCTTAACGACTTGAATATAGAGGAGTGTTCAGATATTTGTGAGCACCTTGGCCGCTCTGATGGTGACTGTACCAACTATGTATTAATCATTGGGGAGGCTTATGCCCAACAGGTTTTGAAATATATAATAAACAAAGACAAAGATATGACTTTATGTTTAGCTGAGTAAGCTTTGGGCTATTAAATTATAACTAGATGACGTTGCATTGTGCAACTATATAATTTTGGTGTCGTAGGTCAGGCATATGCATTCCGCATAGCAAATTATCTAGGGACTATCGCATGAAGCGTTCAAGGCCTTATGCATTAAAGTAAATACGCTATAAATAAACCTCTTTAATTTATTATAGTTTTTTATCATTAGTAATTAAATTATGAAAGCAAAAGAATGTAAACGATCGTGTATGATCTATAATTGTTACATATTTTTCGTGTCATTTTTTTTAAAGGTGTTTATCAATAAAAGACACGTCATAATCGCTTTCTAATGCTAAAAAAAACGAACTAAGTATATATAGAAGAAACTATCTCGAAGCATCTTCTAGTAGAAGAAAAAATCTCGATAGATTATGAATGTCTATATTTAGCTACATATAACCTTGGTACCTAAAATACCTGGGGCTATATTTGTCTTGAAAAAGTTGAAAACTAAAAACTAGAAACGCCAAGTTACTAAAGCATCTAAACTAGTAATAACTAATAACAAATAGTGCTCGTTATAAGACATTCAAATTGAATCCGTTATAAAAGGGCATTGGATTTTTTTTTTATTACGTACCTAAGAAGACAAAATAAATACCTATAAGCGTTTAAATTTAAGATTCAATTTTCTCATATAGGTATATATTATAGGTACTGTTTATAAGTACATATATATATATATATATATATATATATATATATATATATATATATATATATATATATATATATATATATATATATATACCTACGCTTTCATCTTCTTTATCGATCAGTTAATATGTATGTCGGGGTATCGGGGGGCCGAACAGGCGTGTCTGAAGGCGTGTCTGACATATTGATGTCGTGTGGGCGTGCACGTGCAGGTTTCCACGAAATAATAAATCTCACGATACAATTAAATCACTGTATTCCTTGTTTTAATTAACTAACACCAAAAATATTCGATGATTACAGAAATAAATCACGATTAAGAGCCAATGGGTTTGTAAGCGACCATCTCGTGCGGGGCGCTGTCAACGAATGACGACCCGCGCCGCCATGACACTTACAACTCCATTCGGGACTGCCCGCTCTTAGAATCTATCAACTTGTCAGTGTCAATAACAATCACAATAACCCGTTTAAATAATTTTACAATTCAAAAAATAATCGAATCAAATAAAGCGCGCGCCGTTACGGCCGTCCTGCATCATCACACGTCCTCGTGTGTATCGTCTCTGCTCTCTAGCTCATCTGCAAACAATAAAACCGCCAATGTACACACAGCAACCTGCTCGGTCATTCTGACCGCAATACAACATGAACAATGAACACACTAATTAAAACATTAGTATCTGATTTATTCCAGCGTAACAACTAGCATTTGTAGTATGTACCACTAAAAGCCAACTAATGCCACCAAGGCCAACTAATGCCACCAAGGCAAAACTAATGCCACCAAGGCCAACTAATGCCACCAAGGCCAACTAATGCCACCAAGGCCAACTAATGCCACCAAGGCCAACTAATGCCACCAAGGCTAACTAATGCCACCAAGGCTAACTAATGCCACCAAGGCCAACTGATGCTACCAAGGCCAACTGATGCCACCAAGGCCAACTAATGCCACCAAGACTACCTAATGCCACCAAGGCAACATTATGGCATCCAAGCTGCTTATTTCCACCAAGACTACAATACTGCTCAAGTCTTTTACCATAAAACATACAAAATTAGCAACACCACTTGTTTGTACTCACCAACGCCGTTAGGGCATCCTGACTCTATGGTACTTTCGGTTGTTTCTAACGCGGTATTCAACTCCAATGGAACATAACAATCGGGCATTCGTCGTAGACGATCATGCGCGTATTTGTACGTTCGATTAGAGTTCAATGCCTTTAGCAGATATCTATCACCATCAAGCAACTCAGCCACTCGAAACGGACCTTTAAATTTAGGTTCCAGCTTAGTTTTATTACGTTCGTGATTTTCGATCAAAACATAGTCACCTACTTCAAAATTCTTTACCTTAGCTTTCCCTTTATCAAACCTATCTTTCTCTATAGAGGCATTCGTGTTTATGGCTCGGGTCGCTTGCTCTCTTATAGTGTCCAAGTCAATTTCGGTGTCATCCGTATCTAAAGTCATTAATTGCAGAGGTCTGGCAACCTTTCCTATCAACAGTTCGAGAGGACTAGCCCTAGTAGTGCGATTAAATGTGCAATTTATGGCTAGTTGTATTTCTGGCAATGCTGCTTGCCACGACCTATGGTTTCCGGTTTCAACAGCTGTAAGCATGTTCTTTAAAGTTGACATCACACGTTCTACTTGCCCATTCGCACGACTACTGCCTGTAGCTATTAGGTGTAGGTTTACGTTATGAGTCGTACAGAAATCTTTAAACTCCTTTCCAGCGAAACACCTACCTTGATCTGCTATAATGCGTGTAGGAGCACCGAACAAAGAAAGACCTGCTTGCAAAGCTTTAATAGCGCTTTTAGCGTCAATATGTAATGAATGGTGCAAGAGTACATATTTTGTAAATGCGTCTATTGTTACGAAGACATATTCTTTTGTGTCTCTTTTACCACTCAACTTCCCGGTTGCGTCCATGTGAATAGTGTGCCAAGGTGTGGTTACTTTAGGAATTGGATGGAGTTCAGCTTGAACTTTTCCAGAATGCGATTTAGATACCCTACACGTTATACAATTGTCCACAAATTTTCTTACGTACTTGTTCATATTAGGGAACCAATAATGACAAAAAGCTTTTTCTAATGTTTTCTCCCAGCCTAAGTGCATAATGCTCTCATGCACATGGTTTATGACTGCCCACTGAAACGGTCTTGGCACGACCGGTAACCAAACACTTCTATTATTGCGCTCTATTTTGCGGTGCAAAACACCTCGCCTGATTTCGTATGTCTTAGCAATTTCGTCATTAAGCTCATCAGTATTAAGTTTCGTGATAAGAGAACTAATTTCATCATCTTTTTGTTGTTCTGCCTGAAGCCAAGAATCAGAGATCTCTGTCAAATAAACACGCTTCTGTTCTACTTTTGGAATTTGCTGTGTTGACACAGGAAGGGGATTGCGGGACAAGAAATCAACGTGACTCATGTTTTTACCCTGGCGATACTCGATATCAAACTCAAAAGTTTGTAGAAAGCACCACCAACGGTGGACACGTGGTGTGAGGTCTACTTTCGATTTGGACGCCTTGACGGCATTACAATCAGTGACTACTTTAAACTTACGCCCGTGCAAATAGTGCCGGAAGTGTTTTATGGCATTCACAACGGCTAGGGTCTCTAGCTCGTATGAGTGATACCGAGACTCAGCGCTAGAGGTTCGGCGGCTATAGTATTCGATCACGCGTAATTTACCATCTACGGGTTGCATCAGTATAGCTCCATAACCTTCAGCGCTAGCATCAGTATGCAGCTCAATCGATTGATCAGGGTCAAAAATAGTTAGAACTGGTTTATCAGTGAGAATAGTGACAATATCTTGCCTAATTTTCTCAAATTCTGGCGTCCAAACAATTTTCCCTTTTCCGGATGTCAATCTATAAAGAGGGGCCGTCTTTTGAGAAAATCCCGGTATAAACTGCCTAAAATATGAGGCCAGCCCAATAAATTGTCTTAACTGCGTAACTGTTTCGGGTGGTGCAAGTTCTGTTAACGCTTTGATTTTTCTGGGGTTAGGCCGTATTTCACCCGCAGAAACGTGATAGCCTAAATATTCTACTTCCGTCTTCAGAAAAGCGCATTTCTTTAAATTTAGCGAGAAACCGGCACTACTTAAAGCCTCTAGTACTTGGCGCAACCGATCTAAGCCTTCTTCTACTGTACGGGAGGGAATAATGACGTCATCCAGATATACTACGGCAAACGTCTCACTTAAAGGACCTAGCGCCCTATTTATAGCACGTTGATACACCGCAGGAGCGTTCCGGAGGCCAAACGGCATAGTAAGATATTCGAACTGCCCGTCCGGTGTCACGAAACTAGTCCGCTCTATCGAGTCCTTATGAACTGGTATCTGATGGTACCCACTTGCCATGTCAAGTGAGGTAAAGAAGTTGGCTCCTACTAGCCGCTGAATTTGATCAGAAATAATGGGAAGTGGGTAACGATCGGGCACAGTGTTATTATTAAGTTCTCGGTAGTCTACGCAGAGTCGGTCAGTACCGTCTTTCTTTTTAACTAATAAAATAGGGCTCGAGAATGGGGAACAACTTTCTTGAATTATGCCCGCGTCCAAAAGATCTTTAATTTTATCACGTACTAATTCCCTCTCTTCTGAACTTAGCCGATACGGGCGTCTTTGTACAGTACGATTTGGGTCAGCTAATTTGATTTCTAATTGCCCGGTGCTAACTCTACCAGTTGGAGTCCCTTCCACGAAATGATCTGCGTTTTGATCGAGTAACGTCAGTAGCTGTCCCCGGAAGTCGCTAGGAATGTCGGTATTAATGTTTTGGAATCCATTTACTTTAGAACCTACTTCACAAACCGCTATCGTCTTAATTTTCTTAACAATAAGTTGATCCTCAGTCATTTCTACTGAATACCCTAACGCCAATAAATCTCGCCCCACTTGGATTGACTGAGATATGCAATCATCAGGTACAGTATAGAAAAGCAATTGTATTGAGAACCCCTGTATGTTGACCGTGGCTAAAATTTGAATACTGCACTGTAATCCACTAGATCGTTTATCTATGCCAAGTAGTTTTACAATATTTTGCTGGCGCTTGCCAGGGAATTTCTTAGCTACGCTTTCTTTAATAAGAGAGCATTCAGCACCCGAATCAAAACAGAATGAATACTTCTCACCGTGATTAGTAGAGAGTTGGTCTGAAGCTTGCTTGACAGTGCAGATATTTACTCGACGCTCCGCAATCGCTTCGCTTGATTTATCTTCTTTCTTCATGCAGCGCGTCGATATGTGTCCTTTCTCGCCACAGGAGAAACACGTGAGCGAAGATGTTTTCGTAGGAACATCAGCCTTATTCTTTGATGTCGATGCTTGAGTTGAATCATTGTTAGCACGGCAATCAATTGCCAAGTGACCCGGCTTGTTGCATATGTAACACCTCCGTAATGAATCAACACGGGGTCGTTTAGCATCATTTTGTGTCAACGGTTTGTCCTGTGCCGCAGGCCCTCTTTTACGATAAGTATAGGCCATCAGTTCTTGTTGCATTTTCACTCGCGTATCGATTTCCGTAGTAAAAGCCAGTCTTTGTAGTCGTGGATCAGTTTTTGATACATGTGCTAACGTTACAGCTATCGCTATCTGCTCATTTGATAAAGAACTCCATCTATTCATTAGCGTGCTTAAAAATCGATTAGCGTATGATGCTAAACATTCACCGTCATTTGGGTTCTCGTTGAGCAGCCTGAATAATGTAGCAGCAGGTGTTTCGACGTAGTCAAAGCGAGCGAGAAAAGAATCTTTTATCTGAGTCCAGGTTATCCCAGCAAAACTATTCTGGGCCAGCCATGACGCTGCCGTGCCTTTAAGCGCTCGACTCAAGGCAATGATTAGGTTGCTACTAGTTATCTCTTTTTCGTGCATGCACAAATCCACGGTAGCGCACCACGCGCGAGCATCGCTGTCTCGAGATTCAGGATTAAATTCAGGAAGCACTAATTTAGTATCTTTGACACTAGGCTCCTTAATTGTACGAATCAGTTCCATCATTTGACGTTGCTGCATTTCAAACAACATTTTCCACATTTGATTGTCTGTACTATTTAAAATAACATCACTCTGACCTGTAGCGTGATCCTGCGCCGTTTCTGGTAATCTCACTTCCGATGTCGGGGTATCGGGGGGCCGAACAGGCGTGTCTGAAGGCGTGTCTGACATATTGATGTCGTGTGGGCGTGCACGTGCAGGTTTCCACGAAATAATAAATCTCACGATACAATTAAATCACTGTATTCCTTGTTTTAATTAACTAACACCAAAAATATTCGATGATTACAGAAATAAATCACGATTAAGAGCCAATGGGTTTGTAAGCGACCATCTCGTGCGGGGCGCTGTCAACGAATGACGACCCGCGCCGCCATGACACTTACAACTCCATTCGGGACTGCCCGCTCTTAGAATCTATCAACTTGTCAGTGTCAATAACAATCACAAATCACAATAACCCGTTTAAATAATTTTACAATTCAAAAAATAATCGAATCAAATAAAGCGCGCGCCGTTATGTACATAACAGCCAAGACGTTGCAAGTGTTAAGTACACGTCATTACAAAGAAGTTTGACTTTAAAATAACACTGGGCTGTCAAAATCGCTGCCAACTTATCTTGGTCTAGCTCTACCTTGTTTTATTTCATTTTGATTTGTAGGTGGGTATTCCTTCCACGAACAAGTTAAATCAGATTCCAAGTTAATAAGTAGGTACCTGTGTAACGAGAAATTTCTTATGATAATGACCAGACCAGACCAGATGTAATTTAAGGTAAGCAAGAACAACCACAAAACCATTCACTGTTACATCTTGCTTTGCAAAATTACCTACAGTCTAGAAACTAAACATTTTAATCATAGCATTGAGATACCGACTTGTTTGTTTTACGACTTCACATACATTATCTGCACTATAAACTAACATTCGTCAAAATAAAAGAAAGCATTCGCCGTCTGATCTACAAATACACCGGCATTAATATGTTAGCAATCAAAAATATCCGAACGCGACGTTGCCAGACTTCTAACCACATCAATAATGTAGGTATCGAGCTGGCAGCGCGCTGTTGCCGCTCCGCGCCGGTACCGCTATGCGACGTTGCCGCGTCGACCCACTTCCAACCGGCAACAGGCGCGAACGCGATTTTTTAATGTGTTCGAATTGCAAGTTTTCTTTTTTAAATTTCGGATTCCAATTATAAAAATCGTTCGCTGATCTCGACCTCCGCAATGCTCATGGTAATTTTTGCAGTTACTACCTATAAAGTTTTTTATTTATTTATTAAAATAACAACAACAGGTATTTACCGAGTAATAACGTTTTTTTACCGTTTTAACATGAAACAATTGCTAGTTATTATAAACAATACAACGAAGCTCATTTTTTTTTTGTTTGTTTACAGGTAAACATTTTACTACAATCTAACCAATGGTATGTAAAATACCGGATGGAGAATCCAGCAATGCACTATTCTTTGTGCGGAATGCGTGGTGGGCGAAACAGTGACATGCTGTACCTAATACCTAGGTAATAGGTATGTACAATAGTGTTGTTTCCATCTTCAAATCTTAGGGCAGAATTGTATCCCAATAAATTCTTTTGGATTAAAGAACATGTTAAACTACTTTTAGGGGACCTGTAATGACCATATTTTTGTAAATATTGAATTTAAAATACCTTTTGGCACACGTCACGTGACCAAACTCGAAACGTCATTGAAGATTCTGATGACGTCACAACTCTCGGATTGACACTGTTGACCGTTACGCGATAAACAACAAATGACAAATGTCAGTTGACAGTTCGTATCTTCTACGTGTGTATGTAGTTATGTGTCAAACCGTAAACTGTGACGTCACACAATTTTCAGAGCGTTTTGGGCGCGAAAGCATCTGTCAAAATATATTTTGTTAATTTAATATATTTAAAGCCGTTTTTAGTATAAAAGTTGAATTTTAGGGCACCTTTTAGCTAATATAGAACGTAATACAAGCGTTTCAAAAAATTGGAAACAACCCTATTGTACAGTCGAGTTCACGATCACCTTTACATGCAAAAGTTCCAAAAATATATTTAAGTACACGCCTCTAAAACGCGGACAATTCCACCTTCCCATACAAACGGAGTTTCGTTCTCATTTTAAAACTACGTGTTGGATTGTAATGAAACTTTGCACATACAATGACATGAGGTATATTTAGTCCTGTAATTAGTTTATACAGGGTGATTCATGAGACGTGAGCAGGACCAAGCCCACACAATCAGTAACTGTTAATGAATCGTTCACCGTCATATTTAAGTAAAACAATCACGCTTTTTTCTGTTATCTAACTTTTTCTAAGGACAAATTTGATTATCTACAATCATGGACACCCTACAACAGTTAATTAATAAAGATAAAACTTCTTTAACCGTTATGACAGCACTTTGATTATGAAGAGAATAAAATGTCACACTTGAGTGAGATACGATTTTTCAAAAGTAACCAGACTCCGATGACATTCAATTTGTCACTTGTTTATATAGATAAAACAAAGAGGGTGACCATAAATGTCGGAAATAAAATAAAATAAAATTTTGAATAGAAGAAAATTAATTTAACGTTAATCTCACAAACACTGATACGAAACAGTTACTGATAACTTACTGAATACGCAGGCTTGATCCTGCTCACGTCTCCTGAATCATCCTGTATAGCTCCAGTTTATCAAACAAACGAAATAAAGCAAAAACAAGTTTTGTAAGAAAAAATTTCGCTGTATTTTTTAAATTATGGTATCTGAGGGTACATAAACTAATTACAGGACTAGATATATCTCTCTTCTCTCTCTTCACTGGCTCAGTGACCCATACAGAATCTTGGCCTCTGACACAAGAGAGCGCCACTCTGCCCTATCCTGCGCCACTTCACGCCAGTTGGGTATTCCGAGGGCGAACAGGTCTTTTAGGACTTCGTCGCTCCAGCGGTATCTGGGACGCCCAGACGGACGTTTTCCACCCGGGTGCCCCACATACGCTCTTCTCACGGCACGATTCTCTCCCATCCTCTCTAGGTGACCGAGCCAGCGGAGTCGTGTGGCTTTGATTTCGCCAATTATATTGGGCATCGCAACCAGCTCCTCTAGCTCCCTATTCTTTCTACGCCTCCATATTCCTTTTCCTATTTTAAGTACAAAGCAGTCTAGCTAGTTGTTTTAGAATGAGAGCGTAACTACGTTCGTTTGTATAGAGAACCGAGCTTGCTGGGGACCATAAGGTCGTGTATTTATGTTTTTGGGAACTCGATCATATTAAGATACGAACTATCGTGTCGTAGCCATCGTGGGCCTACATTGTCACACTTATACTATAGATAAGACAGGTATGTGAGCTATTCGACATGTCAACTGTAAAATAAGTGAAGGAACTCATGCACAGGGCCAAAAGTATCCCCAGTAACCTGCAACCTGCAGAAATTTAAGGTCTCGACTTTATAGGACCCAAGTTACAGATGACTAGAAAAAAAGTTTGCGGAAAATGATAATCATCATCATCAGAACACATCAGCCCTTTAACGCCCACTGCTGAGCATAGGCCTCTCTTCCAGTACACCACTTGTCCCAGTCCTGAGCTAATCTCATCCAGAAGTGACCCGCTAAAATAATAACACAATCCTTATTTTATTTCTACAGTTCGGTTTCATTGAATTATTGGGCGGGACATGTTGCCAGGCAGAGTGATGGCAGGTGGACCAAAATGTTGACAGATTGGTGGCCGCTTTCTGATGAAAGAAGCGCCTGGCGTCTGTTGGCTCGTTGGGTGGATGATATTCGAAAAATCGCGGAATACTTCTGGATGCGACTAGCCCAGGACCGGGGTAAGGGGCGTACACGAAGAGAGGCCTATTCAGCAGTGAGCTACTGGTGGCTAAAAATGATGATGATGATACCTTTTTCTAGTGAAGGACAAATACCTACCCACCACATGTGCTAGAACGGTTCAGGTCCGGCCCGAGGCATCCGACACTGCGTTTTCTATGACGGCTGATCACGTTATGCTTTACATATGTAGAAAACGAATTCTAGAACGCATCGCCCCGGACCGGACCGTTCTAGTGCGAGTCATCCTTTATAAAATCCTTCCACCAATGTGGATAGTGTCGTTATAACTTTCGTCATACCACCAACAAAAACTGCTAAACGTTATTTCCTTAAAAATACCAGAAATTAACGCTATTCCAAATAAAAACGTTACATTGTACTCTCCACTCCATTGGAGTTCCTCACATCGACCATTTTAACACCTTTTTAAATGATCACAGCAAACGTCCGCGATATGAACCCTGACTGAACATTTGCATATAATACGCATGCGTACAATGCACGTCCGGTGCATTGTAGATCTGCAGAATGCATCTTCACGGTGGTGAGGCACGGCCATTATGTGGGAAAGTTGCTATAAATCACCATAGATGGCGGATGTGTCCGTTTGAAAAACGAATGTCCTCCTAAGCGAACAGATTTGACGGACATAGATAACGTCAGCTGTCATTCTGAAGAATTGAAGATATGTGTCAAAACTTAACGACGACTTTAAGGGGCTCCCCGCGGTTTTCATCGATTTTTGACTAGTTCTGTGTTACTCCTTCATTTGCACTATAGATAGAATTATAAGACAAACAGCTATCGGTTATTCAATCTTTTATCTCCATTCTGGTCTGCCGGATTTTGAAAGAAATAGACACTTATTTTTTTATAAATTTTTTTAAACATTGTCTAAAAACACTTTTTTCGTTACTAGATTGCTGTGAAGTATTTTACATGTACTAAATCTACACATTTAGGTTCGTCTTTGATGTCTCTAAAAACTGGTCAGAGATTTTAATTTTAAACTAATTAACACAAAAGTTATGGCCAGTTAACCAGTTTTTAGGCCTAAAATTGTTCAACTTTGATGCCAAATATCTTGAAGACAGTGAACTTTGAAGTAAATATGGTATACTATATTGCTTATTTATAGCTGTTGCTGTTAACGCATTCACTGCCAATGTTTTCGTAGCGCTACACGCGTAGCCGATTGTAGCGTTTTCCCGCTTTGTAGAAGAAAGCGACTACGATCAGAGCGCCCGCCAAGCGGGTTCCCGGCACTCAATGTTTTAATATGATAAGCTACAAAAAACATTAGAAAACGAAAAAGGTATTCAGATCGAAGGTCATTGGCGCTAAGGGCCCCTCTTAATATTCTTTTTAGATAGATAAGATACCACTGGGGGCCTAGCCAAAGTGAGAATCGTTGATATAAAATGCCGATTAAAAATAATGTATGGAAATAGTCACGTGAATTTTCGTAGCATCTGTCATTCGGATCACCCGTACATTTTTGTTTCACGTTTGGCGTTTGTTGTATGATTGTCGACCTAGCCACAGGCCCCCTGGTCTAACTAAACATATAATAATAATTCAGCCTATATATGTCCCACTGCTGGGCACAGGCCTCCTCTCATGCGCGAGGGGGCTCGGGCTATAGTCCCCACGCTAGCCCAATGCGGATTGGGGACTTCACATACACCTTTGAATTTCTTCGCAGATGTATTCAGGTTTCCTCACGATGTTTTCCTCCACTGGAAAGCTAGTGGTAAATATCAAATGATATTTCGTACGTAAGTTCCGAAAAACTCATTGGTACGAGCCAGGATTTGAACGCGCGACCTCCGGATTGAAAGTCGGACGTCATATCCACTCGGCCACTACCGCTTCAACTAAACATATGTAGGCTGAAATATTCTATTTGTTGACATTATCGTCTGACTTTCATACTGACTTACTGCTGTGGCGCAGCGACCCGGAGTGGATCTTGGCCTCCGACACCAAAGACCGCCATGCTTCTCTGTCCAAAGCCGTTTCTGTCCAGTAGATGGCGCCGAGTTCGCTATAGTTATATGTGCAACAAGAGAGGAAAGTTGATTTTTCTTGCGAGTGGTGATTTCCCTCGCTACGCTCAAGATCCTAACTTAGAATCACTCGCTTCGCTCGTGATTCAATTATAGAATCTTTCGCTTACTCGGGACTCAAAAACACGAGATATAAAATAACTTTGCTCTCGTGTGACACATACAACTTTTCACCTTAGTAGTGAGAACATATTAAAGGTAAAAAAAATTAAACATCAAGTAAAGTTAACCACATTTATTTACATTCATGAATGAAAGGCATCATCATTATGACGAAAGCTTCTAGAAATATTCCTGTAGTCATGGCCTTCACTAAATTAACAAGCTACTTTGTCTCACTCCCTGTAGTGGCGAAAGTTGCACTTTCCTCACTCCTTGGAGTGACTAAAGTAGGCTTGTTCGAGCTGATGAGGTGGAATGGTCTTTCCGCACTTCGTCTCAACAGCGGTACCTAGGGCGTTCAGATGACTGACTTAATATCGAAAGTAATATCACGCACGAGTGGTCGTGAGTCACTAAAAGTAACCACGTCACGAAGAGTGCTTCTTTAATTAATGTTAATTACTTATTTCGTTATTTCTCGTCTTTTTAATAAAGATAATATAATGAATAAGTTTGTAGATTTACATGGTATTTGATTTACTAATGTCCTTATTAAGCTGATGATACTTTAATTATCTCATATTTAATATGAAAAGGCCTTATTAAAGGTGTTCCAAAGAATTGAAATCGTTAAGGAAAGGCCTAATGAGATTCATTAACGAGATTAATGCTCAAAGAAGTCCTTTTTACAGAGAAAACTTAAAGACTTTTGTAAAAGTAGTTGTCGTGATACGATTTAGTGTAAAAGTTTTATTAATTAACCTTTTATAGTGTACACTGATAGTTCGTTTTTTGGAATGAAATGAAAATCGACCTGGGACCTGGGACCTGGGACCCGGGTACGTCCTTAAACTACGTCCAAAAGAGAGGTATGGGCATTGTGAATGTCATCTCCCTTTGTGTGGTAGGGCACAGCCGGTGGATGTCATTCCAGATCTAGAGCAGAGCCCAACTGGGGAAGTACCTCCACCTTACAGAAAACAGCAGCCAAATAACACTAGACCCTACTCATAGTGTTGTGTTCCTGCCGGTGAGTAAGGTTGCCAGAGCTCAACGTGGGGGGGTCGGGTTTAGGGTCGGCATTTCGTATGTAACTCCTCTGGAGTTGCAGGCGTACATAGGCTACGGATACTGCTTACCATCAGGCGGGCCGTATGCTAGTTTGCCACCGACGTAGTATAAAAAAATGAAATGGAAATCTTGACGTGACTTTTATTAACACTTTTGGAAAATAAGTCGCAGCAAATTTGTAAAAATTATAATCATAAATGTTGATATACATTATTTTGTTTTCACAATTTAAGTAAACTATTTTTCTAAAAGCGTTTTTCAATAATTTTCATTAAAAAGGCGTGTCAAGATTGTTTCCATTTTTTTTTCCAATGCTATAAAAACGAACTATCGAGTCATTTTGTTTTTTTTTCTTATGCAGTATTATTACTATAGTCTATGACGCCATTTCCGTCAGTAGAAAAAAGCGGCAAATTTTAAAAATGTCAAATATTAGGGCGATGAGGCTTGTTTTTTTTTTAAATCTTACCGTTAAAGGTTTAAAAGAGATATTTTTTTACGTCAGGTAGAGATAAACTGCGGTTTGTACCTCAGATGTTTACTTATCGCAATTCTATTAGCCAGTCTACTCACTACTGCCAGGCGCCTATTTCACAAACTTGACAAGTGACACCTAAACATTACAATTTATATCAAATATCAAATATCAAACATTTATTCAGCAAATAGGCCACAGGGGCACTTTTACATGTCCATTTTTACAAACAATAAATTAAAAAAAAAAAAAAACAATTACAAATATCGAATCTATGAAATAATAAATACTTTATTAGAGATGTATACTGTCTCTAAATGTCAAATTACACAAAAAAAACTATGATAAAAAAATAAAACCATAAAATACTAAAATTCTTTAGAGATGTATAAGTCTCTAAGTGTCAGAGATAAAATATAAAAATATATATTAAATTATCCTTGGAGATGTAGAGGGTCGCCAAGGCTTGAATTCTTATATAAATAATTAAAAGACAAAAAATTTAAAACAGACAAGAACCGAATGAAGTGTCTC
The DNA here is from genome assembly GCF_033807575.1 of Cydia pomonella. Classification (NCBI taxonomy): domain Eukaryota; kingdom Metazoa; phylum Arthropoda; class Insecta; order Lepidoptera; family Tortricidae; genus Cydia; species Cydia pomonella. The sequence goes on from NC_084722.1 coordinate 2,269,780, forward strand.
ACGTTAATGTCACTCAAAAGTAAAGTTACATACTTTAACATAACCTGTACCCCGTGTAAGCTTAAACAGACCGGTCTCCACAAACAGCACCCGTTCACGAGTATGACGTGTATCTCAGCCATCGCCTCCCTCAACCTTCATTCGGGAAAGTGGCGACCCGATCAACGACGCCACCGTAAGTAAAGACTTTTAAGCGAGCATGACATGTTCAAGCTGCCGGGTTGTATTAATATAAATATAATAAAATAAAAAAAGTGAGATACAACATTTGTGCTTGTAAGTTACATTAAAGACGGCATAGCGCCACATAAACGCGACTACATATTATTCATAAGGAGAGCCTACCTATAAAACTAAATTATAAATTTAAATTGACTTAGAGATGTACAGGTCTCTAAGTGTCCAAATCATTAAAATAGGTATTAAAATAAAATGAAATTTAAAAAAAAATAAAATTAAAAAAAAAAAAAAAAATCTTAGAGGTGTATAAGGTCTCTAAGTGTCCAAAACTAAAATAATACAATCAAACGAGAACATGATGTTCTCTTGTGTCAGTTCTACTGGACGCTAGTATGGTTATTTCACAGGAAGAAAACGATAACACTATTACTGACATTTTTATCATACTATCAAGATCAAGCTACTGGCTTAAAGGCATCCTTATCATCTATGAAATCATTCACAGCATAATACGCCTTACTTAACAAAGAGCTCTTAACGTGTGACTTAAATTTGTTAAGAGGCAAATTCACTATATCAGTGGGAACTTTGTTATAAAAACGTGTACAGTTCCCGACGAAAGACGTACTAACCTTACGGAGGCGGTGGGCGGGCACAGCAAGTTTATGCTTGTTTCTAGTGTTATAGTTATGGATATCACTGTTAAGCTTGAATTCGTTAATGTTTTTCCGAACATACATAATATTCTCAAGTATGTATTGAGATGCAACGGTAAGAATGCTTGCATCTTTAAATTTCTCTCTTAGGGATACTCGAGCGCCCAGTCCATAGATGGAACGTACAGCTCGCTTTTGCAGTACAAATATTGTCTGAATGTCTGCCGCTTTTCCCCACAACAGAATTCCATACGACATAACACTATGGAAGTAACTAAAGTATACCAGCCTGGCCGTCTCTACGTTTGTTAGCTGTCCGATTCTCCTCACTGCATAGGCTGCTGAACTAAGTTTGCCGGCTAAAGTGGCTATATGTGCATGCCATTGCAGTTTTGAGTCTAAAGTGACTCCCAGGAAAACAGTTCGATCTTCAAATTCCAGCGTATCACCTTTTATTTTAATCTTGCTGTTATTTACCTGCTTGACGTTAGGTAGCGTAAATTTGATGCATTTGGTTTTCTTTGCGTTCAAAAGCAAATTGTTTGCCGTAAACCAGTTTAATACGGTAGATAGCGCGTCATTAATGCTCTCGAATCTATTTTCCTTTCTGTTCACTTTAAATATAAGGGAAGTGTCATCTGCAAACAACACTATATCATGTCTTTCTTGCACAACTTTTGGTAGGTCATTGATGTATACCAAAAACAGGAAGGGACCAAGAATTGAACCTTGCGGCACTCCGAGGGCTACCGGGGACCCAGCCGATTGAGTTCCATTAATAACTACTCGCTGAGTTCTATTCGAAAGGTACGATGAGACAAGGTCAAGGGCACTAGCTTTTATCCCATAGTGGCTTAATTTTCTCTTTAAATTTTCGTGATCAACGCAATCAAATGCCTTCGACAGATCACAGAAAATTCCAATAGCATCTTGAGCTTTTTCCCAAGCGTCAAAGATGTGTTTTAGAAGTACCACACTGGCGTCAGTAGTTGATCGACCGCTGGTAAAACCAAATTGATTGCTATCAAGCAGTTTATTTCTGTTGAAATGTGACGATAGTTGATTTAGAATAAGTTTCTCGAACACTTTGCTTAATGCCGGTAGTATTGAAATAGGTCTAAAGTTTGTGGAGTCGGTTCTTGTTCCTGATTTAAACAACGGGATAATTTTGCTATGTTTCATAATATCTGGAAAAATTCCAGCATCAATGCATCTGTTGAAAATCTCAGCTAAGTATGGTGCAATCGATTCAATAATGGAATGTAATACTTTGACTGACAGACCCCATAGGTCTTCTGTTTTCTTTATATTTAATGACCTAAAAGTCTTAAGAACTATGTTCGGAGTGACATACGAAAATTTGAAAATTTCTGTACATTCCGCCACATTTGTCTTCAAAATTTCTTCAGCGACGTCTGGCGATGAATTAAGAGACTTTGTTGTTTCTACCGGTATATTCGAGAAAAACCGCTCAAAATGATCTGCCACTTCACGGTCAGAACTTACTAAAGTGTCAGCAATTCGTACGGTGTAGTGCGGATCCTTCATCTTACGTTTTCCAGTTTCATTGCCGATTACTTGCCATACAGTTTTAACTTTATCACTAGAACTTAGTATCTTTTTGGACAAATAATCAGCTTTAGCGGCGACACACATCATCTTAAAAGATTTAGAAAAATTCTTAACGTACTCCAGAAATTCCGGCCTTTTATCAGTTGCTTTTAAATCATACAAGTCGTATAGTCGGCGTCTTTTCTCGTGAATATCCGGCGTAGCCCAGTCGCAAAATTTAGTCTTGGCCTTGCCTTGCACCTTCTTCTGAATGAAACAGGCATCAAATTCCGTTTTAATACAGTTAAACAACTCGGAACTCAAACAGTCAGGGTTATCCTGATTACATGAAAGACAACATAATTGTTTAGTGATTTTACGATTGAATAAATCTAGGCGCTTTTCGGAAATCGGCCTGCACATGGTATCTTGAGGAATTTCTTCAGTTTTCCCGCTGAAAGACGCTTTTAATCCACAGTGATCAGAACTTAGGTTGTTAATAACAGATTTACTAATCGCATCCTTGTTACTAAAAATGTTATCTATACATGTAGCACTGGTTGTTGTGATTCGAGTAGGCTCACAAAATACATTGACTAAATTGAAGGATTTAAAAGTATTTAATAACCTTCCACAAAATGGCGAATTTTCAAGTAAGTTAATATTAAAATCGCCACACACAATTATATTTTTCGGAGTTCTAAAAATACTACTAAGTACTTCATCTATGACCGATTCAAATAAGTTATAGTCCGCCGATGGGGGCCTGTACACGCATACAATTATAAATTGTTCCAACTCAACACAGGAAAGTTCTATATGCCGTTCCACAGACATGTCAACAATGTCTCTACGTTCCTTACTTTTTAAATTATGTTTCACCATTATCAATGACCCGCCGCGATTGCAGGATTTCCTAAAAAAAGAACTTACTATATTATGATTATTGAAATTAAACATAAACTCATGACCTTTAAGCCAGTGTTCAGTAATACAGAGAACGTCAATATTATCGGACTGTAAAAACAAATCAATTTCAAGTTCCTTACAGGCAAATCCTTGGATATTTTGGTGAACTAAGTTCAATAAATCGGTTTTACTAAACATACTAGCATCGCAGTGATCAATAGGAACGGAGCCGGCTGGTGCACACGTTGTCGTAGCGGTTAGTTTAAATTCAAATCTCCAGACGGCTCCATCTCAAAACCTACGCTACCAAGGCGTAAAATACTACGTGACTTAAGGCTATTAGACGCCGCGCTAGCCACGACGGGGTCTTCAATATTATATGCTAACAGGTTAGCACACTCTACTAGACATCTTCTGGGTAGGTAGGTTCTTTTATGGGACATAACAAAATCTTGTATAAATTTATTCGTATCAAAATACGAAATCGTACTACTGTACAAGGAAAGGTTATACAATAAAGAATTGTAGTGAAATACCCTTTTATTGACCTTGCTCGACATTCTATATGGGAGCGCACAGATAATTATTTTTGCAACCTCTCTCTGGTCAATCGCCGACAGCGTAGCGGATAATTTTAAAATATCTCGCTTAGTACAGTCTATACTATTCCCTAAGAAAACAATAAGCGTGGAGGCGCGGTCAAACTCGCCTGTAGAAATACATTCTATCAGTCGATCGGCGGAGGTCCCCGGGTGACAGTTGTTGAGGACGCCCTGCGACAAGCGCTCCGCCAGCAGCGCGCCAAGGCCGGAGCCCACCTCGTCAGAGTATAGGATGGTGCGGCGGGGGCCGCCGCGCGGGCTCGGGGCGCGGCGCGAGGGCGGCGCCCGAGCCGGGGCGGACGGCGCGGGCGCGCGGCCTGCCGGGGGGCACGGCTCCACGAGGCTCGGCGGCGGGGCCGCCGGCTCCACGAGGCTCGGCGGCGGGGCCGCCGGCTCCACGAGGCTCGGCGGCGGGGCCGCCGGCTACACGAGGCTCGGCGGCGGGGCCGCCGGCACCACGAGGCTCGGCGGCGGGGCCGCCGGCTCCACGAGGCTCGGCGGCGGGGCCGCCGGCACCACGAGGCTCGGCGGCGGGGCCGCCGGCACCACGAGGCTCGGCGGCGAGGCCGCCGGCTCCACGAAGGGCAGCGGCGTCGGAGCTAGCTCGACATAGGTCAGCAGCGACAAAGCCAGCTTGACAAGGCTCGGCGGCGACGGAGCCAGCTCGACAAGGCACGCCCGCTCAATAAGGCTCGGCGGTGATGATGGCTGCAGTGGCGTCGTGTCCACGGGGCTGGGGGCAGGCTCGGGACTGCGGCGCAGCTCGGGTGCGAGGGAAGCGCGCGAGGCGAAGAGGGCGCGCAGCGCTGGCGAGCACGGTGCGGCCAGGACGGCGCGCAGCGCGGGCGACTCCGGTGCCACGGGGCGCGTTGGAGGCCGCGGCGAGTCCATGCGCAGAGGGTAGCCGCTGCCCGGTTCTAGAACATTATTCATAAAGGCTATGTATTCCTGTAATGCTTTACTTGATAGTTCGTCTCTATTATTGAGGTCTTTTAACTTTAATTCCAATTTATTTAATTCATCAGATTGATGATTCAACTCTTTTACTGTTCGGTCTAATTTGTATTGACAATTTAGAAGTTCAACACTCAAGGCGACACTATTACATTTAGATTGTAGTGTCTTGAATACTGAATTATTGCGTTTTACTAAAAGTTTTGATCTTTTTATGAATCTACTTAATTTTAAATATTTTTTTATTTTCTTGGAGCCTTTCAGTGTAATTATACTATCACTGCTGCCCTCTATGGGCACAGAACTTGTAAAACCTACAGTTCCTACCATAGGGGAGCTACCTGTGTTTTCATTATCTAAATCTAGTTCAAAACTATTAAATTCAGCAAAAATACTTAAATTATTGTTAGGCGGTCCGGACTGGCCGGAGCAATACTTGCAAATATTTTTTGACTCTGACTCCTCCAGCTGTTGTTCCAGGTCCTGAATGCGTTGCAATGCCTGCTCGTGTATCTCCTGGCATTGCTGGAACCGGTCAACAGCAGCCTGAAGTTCATCCCGCTGCCCTTGCATGTCCTCAAATTCAATATCCTGATTTGCAAGCTGACTTTTGAGAGTTGTATTTGTTCGAACAACACGCTCAAATTCCTGTTCACTCTCTTCCTGCTCTTGGAGGAGTTTTGTATTCAACACAGCGGCTTCTTTGAGGTCTTTTTGTAATTGTTGCACTTTAGCCACCAAGACATCCTTGCGTGTAGTCATTTTAGTGGTTTTTGCTGTAAACATATTCATAATGTGAGATATCTGAGCCAGAAAATGTAATGAATTTCAATGCTTCTAACAAAATATAATGACTAAAATAAAGTAAAAATAACTCCACTGACTTAATTTCTAAGTAAGATTGCAAAGAGTAAACTTTATAATTCACTATCTTGCAAGTTCACTCATTACCACAGGGTATAATTTTATTGTTCTTGAAGTGATTTAAAAATGAATTAAGATATTTTGATATGTTAGAATCCTGTTATGTTACAAACCAAGTTCTTCACAAAACATATAAAGGTAGCACAAAATAAAGTTTGACAAATAATAATTCTAGACAAATAAACAAAAAACTAGGCTTATAAATTATGAAAACAATACTCATCTGTAAAAATCTGCGGTAAAATACAGGCAAATACGGTGTAATTTTAAATTTGGAACGTTACGCCGTTGATAATTATAAATTTTAATACCTTATAAATTGTGCAAATTGTTCCCCCACTTTCGTTTCGATATACTTTTACAATCAAGAATTACCACAGACAGATGGTGTAGCGTGGTACGCTCCAGACCAAAAATTTGGTGGCGGGACGACTTGGACAGACAATATTGTGAAAATACTAACAAAAACAAGGGAAGCCTTTTCCAACAGGATACTAAGACATACTAATAAAAGAAATATCTCAAGAACCTCAATTTATGTCGCAACAATTTGCCGGAGACCTTGATTCCAGTCCAATGCCTCATTTCACGGTGCCCGGCGACAGTAATGACATCTGCTTTGTTCGCCAGACATGCCGACAGACCTACGGAATTGTCTAATGTATGCTATTAACTGTATCGGCCACGCTATTAAATGAATTTAAACCCTATTGCTAGGATATAGGGTCTATGGTCAGTTACCGGTGTTAGTAGTCGGCATTGGTGAAATTAATGGGTGAAATAAATGTTGTAATATGCTGGTTTTATGTAAATATATAAGTGGAAGAATAAGCAAACTAACTGAGCGTGTTTCTGACGGAGTTATAAGTAAATAATCTTACGTCAACTTGGGTACAATAAATACAATATTTACCCCCACGAAACGGAGACGGTATATGCGTTTACGGTAAGACTAAAGGCTGATTTGCGGTATTTGATCGGTCGGCCGAATTGGTTGTAATCTCAATAGTCCGCACTGTAACTAAAATCGCATGCGAGTTCGCGCGCCGTCTAGATCAGCCCTAAAACGTGTTTGTTTGTACTCGCCCCACTCTCACCGAGGCCCATTTCTCGAACGGTATTAGTACTAATATTACTAGTCCACGAACGGTCAAGTCGTAAGGGTTGCCATGGCAACACATTAATAATATTAAACTAATACCGTTCAAGAAGGTCCCTGATGAAGTTGTTAAAAGTGGTGTTTTTAAAATCCATGCTAATAATGATTTTAGGTTTCCTATATTTATCTATAGCACCGAGGCCATCGAATAGCGTTTGATTGATTTCTAGGAATCTATTTCAAAGAAATAATTTCTCATTTACGTCATACGACTAAAACTGAAAACACCGCCACTGCTGTACTAGCTGTACGTCCTACTTTTTACAGCGCGTATAGTCTCCTGCAATAATAGTCCTTGAGGCAAAAGCACAGAATAAGTAATAGCTACTACCGCACAGAAAATAAACTTCCTACAAAACCGAAGTTTCACAGCGATTCAGAGACGAATCATGCTGTCCTTTTCTTATGTATGGTACTATCCCTTTTGGCTATTTGACTTGACTTAAAGTCCTATGTCCCTTAGGTGGGGCGTGGGGCAGAGGGCGTCCACAGTGCGCCGCCATCTCGTTCTGTCTTGGGCTACGTGCTTCGCCTCAGGCCATGATAGCCCGATTGCTGTCAACTCGGATGCCACTCAGCGCCGCCAGGATTGTTTGGGGTTGTCAAAATTCAAGTCATTATCTTATCTGTGGGCGTACACGCAAAGGACGTCAAGTTGTGCCAACCCTAATAAGCCGAGAATACCCGAAAGGAAAAGTTTCCTGGCAAAAGCTATGGGTTGTTCTGTGTTCCCATTCTTATGATACAACACGGCTTCGATGCCTTTCTCTGAAGCGTCAGATGCAAGAAAGATTAATCGATCTTCGTCAAAGGCAGTCAATGGTTTTGATAAGGCAATGCATTTTTTAGTCATCATCTTCCACGCGTTGTCCCGGCATTTTGCCACGGCTTATGGGAGCCTGGGGTCCGCTTGGCAACTAATACCAAGATTTGGCATATGCACTAGTTTTGCAATGATTGTTTATTTGCTTGGAATATATGATGTACACAATGAAAGGAGAATAAATGACACGCTCTTACGGCCCTAGAAACAAGATCGTGTCATATATGTGTGCGTGCTCCATAGTGCAAGATGTTATTGCGGATGACTGTACTTATTCAAATCAGCATAGCACACGAATGATAAATTCAGCTACAGAATCCAATCTCGACTTCTAGTTGGTTCCATGCAAATGAATACGCGCAAATAGAATTAGAAACGAAAGCTAGGTGAAATTACATTAAGTATATAAAAATAAAATGTCCTGTTTTTGAGAAATCATCGCAAAACATACAAAGCGAGATTATCATATATAAATTTTCTTTTTGATCCCGATTTGTCAGTTTTGTTACCATTACTGAAGAACTACGTAAAGTGCGTAATAGAAAACGCACATGCAAATGTTTCTCAAACTTTAGGCAATCGGCAAGTTTTAACACTCGGCCTATCCTGACTTAAAATACGTCTCTGCCTCGACCCGTATATTTAGTAAACAACTCTGATTTACCAACCGAACAAAGACTGTTTACTAATACGATCATGCAACACGATTACTGATCAGTGTTTTTTCCCTACAAGAAAACAATGCGTGAATATACGGCGGAAGAATGTGGAACGATTTGATTAACGTTTTTGCTGGAGGAAGCGAGCTATAAAATCTTGGAAAGAAACACGGGAATTTTTCACATAAAAATGAAATGTTATCTTATCTGTGGGATTTTCCCATTAATGCATAATTCAAGTAGGCATTACTAACTTCCTAAATGTATTTGTGCTAAATTTCCCAGTTTCGCAATATCACTTCCTATTTGCAAATAAGTAGGTGCCCTAGAATACTTTTCCAATTACAGATGAATCTGGACAGTTGGCGTTCAAAAGTATCTTTTACAGTCTAATTGTTTTATATATACAGACATCTCTCTTTTTGGTTAGTTGTTAGAGAATGATAGTAACTTAATGTATGTGTGTATTCTGATCCGCTACTTTGATTCTAACTATACATAATGTGTATTATCCAGACACACTGTGAGTGGACGTAATACGTAAGTATTAATTTATGTGTAGATATTTTTAACGCCCCTTACTACATCAGCGTGACCAGCTATCGCTTTTAAATATGTATGTAGGCATCTCGCAAGAGTCGTACTTACAAGAATCGCAAATAACAGGGTTATTACACGTACGTGTTTGTAAGAAATGCGTAAACTTCCAATGCCAAATATAGGTATATACCTGACATAAAACTGCTGCCAAACCAGTACGTTTTTATATTTTGAGTCGGATATATAATAATACTACAATAATAAAATAAACTTTCTCGTTAGCGATAAGACTTTATAAGAGTGCTAATCAAAGTAAGCAAAGAGAACGGCAACTACAGAAGTATCTTTAGATACTAGATGTATGTACCCGTTGGCTGTTATCAATGTGTTTACATATACCGGTTTTTTTCAGAAATTTAATATTTTAATTTCTCCCCTTATAGGACTTTCTTTTTCTTTTTCAGATCTCGTTGAACAAAAAAGTTCAATAATGCTACATTTTGTACAAAGGGCGAAATTAATGCCAGTCAACCCTCAGGCCAGAGCTTTATTCATTTATTAAACGTTATTCGTTTGTGTATGTATGACCCTCTGATTCTTTGAAATTTACTATGGTGGACTTTAAAATAAGAAGACCTATGAAGATAAACATAAAGCAGCAAGTCTATTCAGATCTTTATCTACTTAATTATTTATCCAGTAATGGGTGCACGTAACACGTGCAAGCTTTTTTGATATAATGTATTACTATTGCGTGCGAACGATATACATTAGAGAAAACTTTTTACGTGCACATTACAAACAATCTTCTGGATCAGAACTCATTGAACGTGTGCAGAAGGAAATCAATTCTTACTTCAAATCGCTCATTCACGAAAAGCGATAACGATTACGTTGCCTTGAAAATGAAAAGTTACTCCATAAATAAAATATACTGCGAAGTGCTGAATCAGCGCGACGTTGCCAACTCGCCAGAGCCGTAGCCGCATCGCGTTGCCAGCTCGCCGCTGCGGGCGCCGCGACGTTGCCACGCCGCGCGACTAAACCGTAAATACATTCATTCAAATTAGCTGGCATACGCAATGTCACATTTTTGTGATTAATTGGAAGGTCGGGACGTTGAAAGATATGTCGTAAACATACCTACGTAGATAGTAAACAATATAGGTTGTCAACTTGTCACCCATATAGGGTTGTCAAATGAAGTTTACCCATATTAGGCACGCGATACGATACAAACTTGTCGGTACAGAAACAGAATAACAGCATATACATACATAGAGTTACATATTCGTTGGTGATATGAATATGAGCAAACTTCATCTTCAAACAGTAAATGAATAGTTACATGATAAATAGAGTAGATAGGTAGATCAACACACGTAGAGTCATAGACTTTAAGTTTTTCGGATTCAATGGTAAACTGTATTTTAGTTTCGTTTGTACAATTGGTAAGCATTTTATGAATAAAATAAATACCTGAATAGCATAATTTCTGTGGCGCAATGTGGTAAAATAAATTGGATGCGGTAAACATCCGGTGGGGTAGACATTTACGTCATTACATTTTTAATAATCCTTAACTGAGCAAAAAAAAAAAATATTTATGTATTACTAATTACTTTCGAAGTGTCAATGCCCAATCCGTGGTCACTTTGCATTGGCAGTTGTTTTTTGACGCGACGCCATGTCATTACGTGTGTGTAGGTAGACCTACTATTATTACGTTAAATGCCTACTACATTGATGTTTCACGTGTTGACGAACATTTCATATCGTATGTACGTAATCGTTGATAATTATTTTTGTGAAAAAAAATCTCCTATCCACATAAATCCATTTCAATACTTATCAATAGAGGTCAAATAAAGAATAGTGCCGATGCGGAATGCTAGGCATTACCAAAAATGTCAAATTTGTGGCCTTTACTGTTGCTTTGTAGTTGGTGTTTAACAGAAACAAAACTCACATGTGACACATAATAATTAAGTATAATTTGCATATTATATATTTGACCGAAGCGTTAGCGAAGGTCTCCGTTTTGACTTGGCAATTTGTTTTCATATGTCATGTAGTTAAATAGATTTGTTTTGTCTGTTACAATTTTTGGAAAATGTTCAAAATGGAACTAAAGACCATTGTTAGTTAGTACGCTGTGATAATGACTCAAAGAAGTAATTATGTTTTGTTTTTACATGTTTTAAGATTATTAATCTTATCGCGAGGTCTACAGCTCACAGAGCCACTACTTTCATTGAAATAGTTTACAATGTACATCCGTAAATCAACAAAATACGAATACTCCGATTCGTTCGTTCTGTTCCTTCCGAGCCGGATATTGTGTTCGTTATTTACGGCACACATTAACACGACAGCTAACATTACATTATACACGAATGCGATCCATATTTAAAATAGCTGCTGTTGGATTCACACCTTTCGATTGAACTTTTCGAGTGTGGATTTAGGATGGTTTTGGTAGGTGGGCTTCTGGTTTTCATTGGTATTCCTAATATGCGTTACATATAAACTTAACTAGGATTGTCAAAACGGAGATCATGTCATGTTCACTTCGTGATATGTTATTGCGTTGTATCGTTACGTCACTTGCGTTTGACATATGTTCTAGTGATAGTTATAAGTTGTCAATAATGAAAGAAAAGGAAAGGAATAGTGTGAAATGAGATTAATTCCCCAAGCTGGCCCATTGTGAGGAGGAGACTTTATATAAGTACTCCTCTGAATGTAGGTTATCGTTATCGATAACTCGATAAGTACTTGAATACTTATCAGTTTACTCGGAATAGTGAAATCAACCAAAACCATTTATCGTGAGATACAAGAGGTTTGAAATGTCATTGTCATGAGTATCACATCATGACTTGATGAAAGTCGGAAAGTTTATGCCATACTCGAGAACATTTTCTGTTTGTATGGAAAACGTTCTTGTCGATAGTATTCACACACACACACGCACGCACGCACGCACGCACGCACCGACAATGGAGGGGTAGATAAATATTTATTATCCCTGAAATGCTCAAACTTGCGTGCGTTATCTTTTCAAATTGAGCTCCTAATGAAAAACCCTGAAGTAGAAATAACATCCTGAAAGTCCAAGCCTATTCCTATTGCTTACCAAGTGTTTGTTTTCTCCATCCAAAGTATCCAAATATTCACAGTGTTCGATATACTCCTCAATTAAGCTCTTCTGATGAAGAATGAAGAACTCCAGGATAGTACTATCTTATTTTTTTATTAACTTAATAACTATATACAGTATCGTTGATGTATTTTTGGTAATATATATAATATGTGTAGCCGCTTCGGCTGTACGGTGGTGAGAATTATTTACTTACTTGACTGGCTCCGTTACCCAAGGAGGATCTTGACATCAGACACCAGAGAGCGCCACTTTACTCTATAGTGCGGTGCTACCTACATTCACAGAATTCATGGACAACTAAATCCAGTGTTTTTCAATATTTTTCATGACGCGACCCCCCAGGCACAAAAACAATTTGGACGACACAACCCATGGTTAGAGAATATTTTAAGCTATGCCTGCTTTAATCCTGTTTATTTTCCTTAAGCTTGACCTTTCCTTATACGTGACTGATCGACCCCTACAGTAGAAAGTGTGGCAATGTCATTATTAATGTCTAATTTATATTTAAAAAATTTACATTTATAATGATACTCAACACTTTGTTCGGTCCAAATGTTAACTTGGACGGATTCTATCGTGTCAAGTCAAGTTATTCCTAGTAACACCCATAATGTGACTCGTACAATCTGTAGGCTTTTGGAATAAATGGCTGGTAAGGAAATGGAGCAATCAAGGGGTTCCGGTCAGGGATCAAATTGCAGGGACTGAATGGCTTTTGCTAAAAACGCCGGCGCCCAAGCATTTTCCGAAATCGATGGCAATTTTTACAAAGTCGACCACGGTTTACAAAATCTCTTAAAGATTTCTCGTTCGATTCAAAGTTCTGTTTTTAAATTTGTTGGCTAAGAGAAAATTCATTGGCACATAAAATGGAACTTTTTCGCTTTTTATTTAGAAGAAGCAGTTTAAAAGTATAACATTTCTAATGCTCATGCGGTTAATAAATCCAAATAATGACAATAAGAACATACATTGTATTGTGTCATGCTATTCTGAGAGTTTGAAATGTTGTTGTTAATTAAAATGATAGCGAGCATAAATCAAAAGGTATATGACCTTTAATAGTAAACGAAAATTACACGTAAATTCATAAAAAATGAAACATTTTGGTATATTTATGTTAGTTCCGGTATGCTCGACTCGCTTCAGTCACTTCAACGTACTTTTTCAAGTAGGTATACATGTTATATGTATTCTTAGAACATACATTTATTCAGGTAATAGTTGCGAAATATTTCTAGCTCCCGAAAAATCTTTCCTCAAACTGGTACAGTCATGTACACTAAAATATGGCGAACGCACATGTTACGTTTCATAAAACTAATTTATTTCATAACTGTGTACGTAAAATAAGACCAATCTTTGTAGAAAAATCTAGAAAAGAACGCATTTAAATATCAATTTACCTCTCGCTAATTAAACCGAAGGTTCCCAAAGTTTTGTGAGGCCTCGCTCGGTCCTCTTGGTATTGCGATTACGTAGGAAGGGGTATCTGCGCTCCCTGGCTTTAGGTGGCCTTACATTATATGACGATATATAAGAAAATGGATACTTGTCATCGAAGCGAATCGCTTTAATTCCCAGATTTTTGCAAGAAGCTGTACATAGACAAACAATGTAGTTTTTTTGCAGGTTACGGTATGCATATTTCATTAGTTTCGCATACTATGAGCACATAAAATGAAAAATCCTATTATACAACGCTTGGATTTATAGTTCCATTTTGATGCCCGCTTTAGGTGTTCGAGTTTTTGCGGAATTTGCTCTCTACGTCGCGAAAAATGTTAATTACTCAATTTGTACGCGTAACGTTTAAAAAAGTTTTAACGAGATTAACAAAATAAGTTAAAAAGAGATTAGGTTGTAAGAGCATTGAAACATGCTTCTCTGTAGCTTGTTTCAATGCATATATATATATGATTTGGGCATATACGAGTGTATGAAGTGTATTATGATGTAGAATTTACAATTGTGTTTCCTACATTTTTAGAGTTTTTATGCATTGAAAATATATGATATGTGTATGTGTAACAGTGGTATTCGGATTTATTTGTGGAACTTACTGCTAATGTAGTCATAATACCACTGCTTTTTACTGTGTAAGTATGAAGTATCGTGGTCTTGACGGTGAGTAAAGTAAGATTCTAAGAGCTCCCGTGAACGCTCTGTGTAGAGTCTGTGTAGCTCTTGGCTGTACTGCATGGTGCTTGCATGTGTCCCTAAACTTGTCAGTGTCATCACGATGACTTCTTTTATACCCGTTTTGTAACGCTCTTGTGAAACCAGTAAAATTGCAGGCTTATTGGCCACAGTCGTGGTGTAAAAAAACTGGTTAATCTGAAGTTGTAAGAGATTTAACAATCGTGTTTTTGTTTCAGGTAATTGCAGTTCCTATGACTCAGACTTTGTGTTCGTAATACGTAAGTGAAGCTTGTGAAACTGCACCATTAACAACAATACCTGCATACTTTGCACGGGAAACGGTACTTATACGACGTCCAGTCTTCTACTGTGGAATTTTAATTTCGCTGAACATTTAAAAAAATACCGTGTTTTAATATTAAGGCTGTAGGAAATCTTTGCCGAAAATACATTACTGAATTCAACAGAGGTATCATAATATTTTTTTCAAAACCTAATTTGACAGATCGTTGATTGTACAGCACCCATTCGAGTTGTTGTTCTTATTTATTCTATCTCGGACATATTGGCCCTAAAAGCAATTTAATCGTGTTTTGAAACGCACAGTAAGCTATTGGAATTCTTGGTGTACAAGTATAACACCAAGAAATAAATGCACCAGACATAATTTGCAACCCGACTCGCCTTTCAAGTTTTGTAAGTAACCCTACCCCGGATAAGCAGAAAACAGTTCAATACTAGTTCTAAACCCGTTGACATAAGAACTAGGGTTCTTTCACTGTCAATCACTGTCCCACAAGAGTTGTCCATCCACACATCCGGGCTGTTGCAATGTTTCACTTCATTCACCTGTCCTTGTCCGCTCCAGAAAAAAAAGTGCAAACCATAGACAATATTTCCCATGCACCTGTCAAAATTTATTTCACGACCTGCAACTTTACATAAACGGAATAAGGTTCAGAATTGAAAAACAAATTGCTCAGAGCCGCAAAAGAATTGTTGGCGATCCAGGAAGCGTCCAAGGCCACTGGCTGTAAAGACTTGTCGTGAATTCCCATCGCTAAGCGCATAGGATATCCAAAGTAAATATGACGTCGAGATCTTTCATAGCTACGCATAAACGGAGTGCCCGTTGTATTGGTTTATCTAAACATTCGAATAGTCTGTTTTCGGCAAGCGTTGGGAGTATTGTGTGACCAATATGGCAGATGTAGGAAACTTTTTTTTTACTTTCTACGTCTTGTTTACAGTTTGCGCGCCAACGTATCGGATACGAGGCAAATGGATTGGAATTTTTAGACGGCTGGATTCCTCTTGGTTATTTTCCGTTTTATGAGGCTCGGTTATTCATAGTTGATGGTTTATCGTTCCGTAAGGTTAGTCGACTATGTGTTATTTTTATCTAATTTGTTTCATCGAATCATTTTACATTAAATTCACCTTTCACCTAGTACTGAACATCAAGATTATCGGTAATCAACGACAACAGAAACTAGTTGCGATTTGCAATGAATGCGCTACATATTTTGATAGCTACCAATCAAACCTTTACTACATACTTTTATATTGTAAATACGTTAAAATGGTGTCCCTCATAACTCTCCTCGATAGCATTTTAACAATATTGGTTGCCTTAAAACTGCAATATTAACAAGTTTATTGCAATCGATTGATCTCAGTTGGTCTCATACATTCTCGAACCAATTTAAAAAGAATATCAAGAATAGCGATGGTTTTTTATTTTCACCGCTATATTAAACTGGTTGTCTGGCTATGTAGTATGGAACAAACATAGTATTATCACATAAATATTGCATAAAATGCGCAGCCTAAACGGAGCCAATGCTTATGTAAATATGACGGCATGCTCATTGAAGGGGTTCTGTACAAGACCCGTGGTTGTATGCCAACAGCGATACGTAAATAATGGAAAGATGCCAAAATCTAACTTAAAAAACAAATAGACCTATGTACTATATACATTTAAGAAAATGAGAGATGGAACTAGACATAAAAGTCGGTTAAGCTTCTGACTTTTGAATTTGGCTACTTTTGTGAGTGAGTGATTTAAAAAACCTATTTTTAAAATTGACAGGCAATATTAAGTTTTGATTTTCTTACACAAAATGTGTTTACGCATGATACTGAGGACCGTGCAGACTCGAAGTCGTGTTAGGTTAGACTAGTATAGGGCATTATAGTTATATATCGACATGCCCACAACTTTTCCACGTAGAAAAAAAACAAAGTAGGACATTCTTAAGCGTTAAACTACTTCCACTGTAGTTATTGTGACGCTGCAGCCACTTCGACATGCACTAAACACTATAATTAAATTTTCCACATGCAAATTTGAATGGTTTTGCTTTACACGTAAGAGTAACCCTTTACAAACGCCAGAGCACTCTTCCCAAGCGTGTCAACTGATGCAAATTAGCAGCATACCGCCGTAAGAACTCTCTTTGCTTAATTGCTTGGAAAACTAGTTTTGTACAGTTCAAAAAAATGTGTTGAATTTCTATTCGTTGTGCAATTCGAGAATATAAAATGAAATATGTAGTTATCATAGCGATTTTCTACTCTCTATTCAAGTATATTCGTTCAATCGCTCAGGGGTAGGACATAGATTTTCAAACTGGAGGTCGAAAACGGCTTCCATTTATTGTTATCAACATAGGATGGGGCTGATGGAACAAAATTTGAGAACCCTTGTTTCACTTCTACTTTATTGGCTGGTAAAATAGACAACTAACAAACTGAACACTATGAACTGAAATTTAACCTGCCAGTACGATCGCCCGGTCTGGCAACGTCGCCACAATCGGCATACATTCAGTATCCTCACTTCGTGTTCGTGCGATAAAATCAATGAAACTACAAAGTAACGCCGTTGTTGTATCCTTTTAAATTATGCAGGCGCATTGATAAGATTCTATCTGTGGAAAGCAATTACCTATTATAAATAAATACCTTCGTTTACATAGTCCATGTCTACGAGTACTTCATGCTGAAATAAACGGACAGACAGACGGACAATACGAATCTATAAGGGTTCCGTTTTTTAAGAGTATCCTCGACTTTATCAATTATTATTATTTTATTACAAAGTCGTTGATTGCGTCAAATTTAATTTTAAAGTAAATTTAAATAAAGAACTCAAAGATACCCAACCCATCATGATTTCAAATAAAAATTAAAGAAAGGAACCTATTCTATTTTTCGGTTTTTATATTTTTAAGTTGGTAGGTAGTCTTTCAGAAACGTAGTGTCGGACTAACCACTACTTTCTACTTATCTCGCAGCAGTCGCAGCACAAGTCAAAGTACTGACTTACTGATTAACCTCTACTGCGAGCTGCGGCTGCACGGAGCGGCAACGTCGCGCGCGTATAATTTTATCTGATCCAAGTTTATCTTTTATCACTCGGTTTGTTTATTGTGGGATGCCATTGTTCTGCTGTGACTAAATGATATCAGGTTGAGCAAATTTGAGCAGTTGTGTTAACTCAGACAATTAAATGTAAAAAAATAGCAACTTCTGTCTGTTTGTGGTATCGTGCGTAGGTAGGTATTATAGGTAGGCCGATATATCGGAGCGGCCAAGGTTTTCACAAATATCTGAACATCGCGCTTTTCAAGGCGTTAGAGACAAAGTGCGTGTTCAGATATTTTTGAGCATTTCGGCCGCTCCGATATATCTGATGTCGACTATATGTTCCGTTTTTAACCAGATTCAAATGGAGCCCAATCCCAACACTAATTTGTTTCTCGTGACTCGTGACTAAAGTTAAGACAATGACTGTCTAATCCATTTGTCGCGTTTGAGACTTCTAAATGGCCTTGGATCTGAAGTTTAAGGCAGTTGAATGAGAAAACTAAAAACAAAATGGCGGACCGTGTTGTCATGTAAAAAGCGGTTCTGAAGCTACGTTCTGTATACCTACACACGGAGCCTAGCCAACTTGACAATCCTACATCGTCAACAAAAATGAGATGAGGGGAATGAGATTTTTATAGAATGACCCTGTAGGAATGTACCCTGTAGAATGACCCTGTAGGAATGTACCCTGTAGAATGTTCCTATGTTGTTATATTTCTATAAGTGAGAACCTGTAATTGGCTCTGTAATTCCATTGTAATTTCTATATTTATATAGCGCTGTTGGTTTTCCATACACAAAAAAAAAATGTAGAGATCGGTCAATACTATCCCCATCTCTATCGCTCTTGCATTGTTTACTGTAATGAATAATGATAGAGATAGCGACACGTACCTAGAACACGTACTTCGATTTTTGAAATACACGAGTCGTTCGTTCAAAGCCCAGTCACTTTTATTGAACGTTAACACTAAAAACATTTCGAAAGCAATTAAGTAACACAAGGCTTGTTTGCTCAGACACCCTAGTAAATAGAATGCAGTATGCTATACATGAATACATGTATAAACTGCAAAAACACCCGCGTCTGACTGGGCGCCATTTTTGTGATATGTTTTGCACTTGTTGTAGGTATTTTCCTGTTTGCTCTTTGAACATTATCCAACTGTATGACAAATGTGAGCTTTCCGTGATTAATGTTACATGCTTGACCTAATAAATTTATGAAATTAGAGAGCGGAAGTAGAAAATCGTATCAGTAGTAGAAGTTATACCTACTGTATCTTTAAGTATTTAAATAAAAGGAAACAAATTTGACGACCGGTTTGGCCTAGTGGGTAGTGAGTAGTGACCCTGCCTACGAAGCTGATGGTCCCGGGTTCAAATCCTGGTAAGGGCATTTATTTGTGTGATGAGCATGGATATTTGTTCCTGAGTCATGGGTGTTTTCTATGTATTTAAGTATTTATATATTATATATATCGTTGTCTAAGTACCCTCAACACAAGCCTTATTGAGCTTACTGTGGGACTTAGTCAATTTGTGTAATAATGTCGTATAATATAATAATATTAATATTAAACAATTTGTACATTCTCGAGTAGTTGTAACATTTATTGAATTAATTTTTAACAGAAACGTCTGCGAACGATGCTATTAAGCTTAGAATAAATTTAAAAGTGGAAAAATTACTGTCTTGGGTGAGACTTGAACTCACGGCCTGGATCGATACTCCAGCGCTCTGCCATCTGAGCCACCAAGACCTCATCCCTAGGCAGCAAATTTTGTAACATTTATTGGTTAACCAACCAAATAGAAAACCGCCTGGATCTGTCACTGAACGATCTGATTTTAACCTACATTATTTGATCATGTAATATTTTCATCTACCCTCAACTAGCTTAAGGATTACTACCCAGATTTTGTTTACTTTTATTTAAATACCTAAAGATACAGAGTTTAATATCCAGTTAACTAAACTATCAACCTTGGTTCGATAGGTCATACGACAATAGCATTCGTAAAGATTAGGACCTTATGATAATTCTTAGGATAAGGTTTAGATCAGCCATACTTAACCTTTTTTTATGAGGGCCACAAAGACGGGTTTGCCTTGTAGCCCCGGGCCTGGAATTTGCTTAGAGATGAAATTCGGATGACAAGGTTTAATATGTATCTGTACCAGCAGTGGCAGCATGGTTCCATTTTTATCACCTGTCACTATGCACGTGCACGGTGATGAAAATGCAACCATGCTGCCACCGCAGATGACCCACCTGGCGGGCCGCGATTTGAGTACCGCTGGTTTGGACTGTTTAGAGAGTTAAGTCGTAATAAACGTTTCTAGACGATTTTTTACTAGACGAAGTATGAAATATACATTACCTATCGTACATGTAGAAGTGTCAAGAAGTAAAATGCAAATACAAATTATTTCTCCTTACAGACTAGGGAATGGATACAATATCTTCTTACTTATATTTATTCCCCATATACCTATACTTGTCCCTTTCTGTCTATAAAATACCTATTATCCTTTCTTTCCTATACTCTTAAATTATATCTAACCATACCACATAATTGATAGTCGTGTAGTAACAGCATCCCCAGTTCCCCAACCCTACATACCTATCTTAAATGTAATTTCTCCTACCGAATCTCGCTTGTACCCCCCTACAACCGTTATCGACATTTCCCCGCTCCCCGTGACTCCAAAGACCTTGGACAAGTCAGCTGTTCAGTTAGGTTTTTATTAGGATTTAAGGCACGTGTAAGCAAATCACGTGTTCTGAAAACATTCACGGTGATTTATCTTACTTTTTGCCTATTATTATTAAGACGTTGCTCGGAGAACGACTGGAAAAGAGAACTCCGTCGACAAAGTTTTGTACGAAGCTTTAAAAATTGGTACTGCGACTACGCGTAATACTGTATAATTATAATATTATTATTTCAAAGTACAACATTTGTTTCGACATTAATGTTAGTTATATTTGGGCACAAACGGTACAACAATTCTTACAAAACAATTATTCTTTCATTTGTTTAGGTTGGAGCTATAGCTCATTTTAGCATTAGGAATCAGGTAAGCGATCTTGACGTGTCATTTTATTATAAATACACTTTTGAGAAATAATTCACAGCAAATATGAAACAGTTACAATTTATAAATCACATGCGATTATTTACATTCTTTTGCTTTCATAAATAAAATAAAATAATGTAATTTTTGTAATGCAATAAAATGAACTAATTTTATATAGGTCGGTACGTGGATTTGTTTGAGCCCATATTGTCTCACTGCTGGGCAATGGCCTCCCTCTTATTCTTCCACGTGTCCCTATCCTCGGAAGTCTCCGTCAAAGGCGTCAAGTTCGTCCCGCCATTGTGTTTAGTATAATATTGTCTCCAAACATAAATTTATTATTTTGCCATAGTCCTGATTTGCTTATGGTTGTCTGGTATATTTACCTGGTCAGCTCTTTAGTAGGTATATAATAACAATATTTATAATGTATGCTTATTTAGAGTTTTTTCATTTATTTTCATGACTTGTACCTACTTGTTAGATTTGGTGAATATTACGTTTGAAATTACCGTAGCAGGTATTAATACCTAAAATATCTTTAGAAATTTCCTTTTACTTTTCAATTCACTTACCTAGGTATTTATTAGCGTTTTCCGCTCTAGCGTAACTACATACCTAATACCTACCCAAAAGCTTATTTAGGACGTTCTATAAATTCCCCTTGTAATATCGCATGTCCAACGAATAGTTTTAGGTCCTACCCTAAATGGTTCCCTTTCAGCCCTTAACTCCCCGAACTTGGCTAGCTTTCAATTTGGCCGGCCTTTCTGTTTGCGGGTAGTTTATTTTTACTAAGTACCTACTTGAGCTGGGTAAAACATTTATGTATTTTCCTAGTATTTACGTAACGTTGTACTTGCTACTGATCGTTATTTAATATTGAGGTTCAAGGAAAGTTCATATTTCCGTTTTCAAGAATAGATGGGTTGGTATTTGGTATATAGCCAGTTTCTATGTTCATATGAAGGTAGGTCCGTTTTCAAGAATAGATGGGTTGGTATTTGGTATATAGCCAGTTTCTATGTTCATATGAAGGTAGGTAGAGGTTCTGGTTACCTATAAAAATAAATCAGTTCACGTACCTACATTGTTTTCCTTTAAGGATTGACATACGCTAGAACGATCTGTGTCCGGGCAGGCTCCGACATTTCGTTTTCTATGTTGCGTCATCATTATCAGTGATCATGTGATGCTTCGTAAAGAAAACGGAAGTGTCGTACGGGTCGGCCTGGGCCCGGACCATTCTAGCGTGAGTCATCCTTTATTATAAGTGATGTTGGCTAAAACTCATATAATTTACCTATGCAATACACAGATCACGAGTAATTTGTGAAGTCAATAATTCATCTTACAACTAAAGGAATATACGAAAAATATCTGCTCAAGCAATTACTGGAAAACGAATAGTTTAAAAACATCGATAAATTATCGTATAACTCATTATTTCGACCACTGGAGTCGAAATTAGTCTCACATTTCTAGGAATAGGCATTATCCGAGTTGATGCACTTATCTAGACGGTAATGGTTATTCAACACGCAAAGAAGTCGTTATGGACTGATTTGCCTTTTTTTTCAGGTACCACGAGAATAAGCCAAGATGTCTGCCGGTATCAAAACAATGAAATAGATTTACGGCTTGTTTTCATCACATAAATTACCACTAAGAGCCTATGATAACAGTGAAGTCAATATTAATTTCCTTTCTATAACGTTATTATTCATGATTTAGTTATTCGTTAGAACTGCACTAATTTATGTCACAGCCTATTTAAATTATATGAACTCCTTTGTACATTACCTTCGTAACACTAATTTCTACATCATCGCTGTATGCAAACGGACTGGTCGTGCTCTAACCGATCACTGTCCGTTCACATCCTAAGTTTGTTTTCATACGTGCAGCACGCTCGACAGCCCGTCCGCGACTGCCGGTGAGTTCATTCAACAGGCCGCTAGGATATGGGCGGGGCGTGCGGGACGCGGCGTCATTGGGCGACCTCGCTCCGTGCCATGATGGCCGCCGGCACATTCGGCCAATGAGCGCTGCGCGGGCCGAACGCGCGTCCGTCCAGCGACAGCGCGACGTTGCCAGCTTTACCGTGAAAAAATATCAGATTCGACCTTCTTAGGACCCCCGTTTTTTTTTTGTTTTGTGTGGTGGTGTTATCGTTCGTGCTTAGGATACCCAGTGATGTGTAGGAGGTGCAGTGTTGTGTGTTGATATGGTGTGGTCATCGCCTTCGGGGGAGGTCTTGATCGAGTTCTCAAGGTAGGTGTTTGGCACAACGTGGCCGGACCGGCAGGTGACATTTCCGTTACTGATCGACCATGTGTCAATATCATATGACCCAACTACTCTAATCTATGCTCTGGTTATATACTCCCTAATACGTGCCAAATTGTCTATACTATTATTAAGGAATTTCTTACGTCTAGACATTTCTACCTACATCTTTTACACTTATGGCTACCTGGCATTGACATATATATATGTCAATGCTACCTGGTAATAGGCACTTAGTTATGTATCTCACACATGGTCTTCCATAACCTAGTGTTACTGTAGATATTTTTGGTATACGAGTATACACATTAAATACTATCTTAACGTATAACGTATCTACGATATTTACCCGAGACGTAAGTACCTACCTTACCTATTACTTGAATATAACATTATTATAGCGTGTCAAATCTGAGCAGGAAATTAGGAATCGAAATAATGGCATCGTAGGTAAGGACAGCAGGTACTGAATATGGATGGCTAGAATTGAGACTTGCCGATTTTGTGACTCACTGTTTTTGTATAGGAAACTGGTGCAGCACACCCAGCAGTCAGACCAAGCTTAGTTGGCAGTGATTTTGGTAGCCCAAACTGTGCAAGTGTTAAGTAAACGTCATAATTTCATAGGTGTTTGACGTTTAAAGTAACACTCGCGCTTGCGTGTGGTGCACAGCCAGGAGGATAGGCCAGGAACTATCATTCGACGCGAGAGGTGGTGAGAGGTTAATAATCTAGGACTTAATACGAACATAAGTACCTACGCAGGTATAGATTGTACAGGTACCTACAAATTACACCTAGACAGACAGACACAGCTGTGCTATTAACCTTTCGAGACAATGTTGATCTGACATTTAATTATAGCATTAGATGCACTTACAAACGTATAAACATAGCTATAGATGTAGGTAGTTTATAAATATGTGACGTTGCAGAGCGCCGTGTTATTACGCTGGCCTATCTTAGTGGGCCAGCATGATGGCCCATCGTGTAGAGGAGTCATAAGGTACCTTTACCCGTGGAACGTCACATATTTGATTTCTTTCGAGTTTTTAATTATTCAAAGACTTAATTCCTAACTCTTATAATAATAAAAAAAACGAAGAGACACAATTTTATAAAAATATTTTCCTTAATGAACTATATCGAGAGAGGAAAATGGCGACTACGGGAGAACCGCTCTTCCTGTAAAGAAAGTATAAACTCCTCTACGTCTATTTTAATTATCAGACGTATGTATATACTAATAGTAACCTTTATGACCGACTGAACAAAAATGCCTATATGTATTATACGTCTTAAACCAGGTTAGCAATAAAAAACATCGAAGGTCAGGCGGGACGGAAACGCAATATCTGATCGAGTCGCACTTGACCGTCAGCAAGGGCGAATGAAATAATATTGGCTATGAACAGTGAAACCTCAACCTAACTAAAATGTGTGACGTTTCACGGGTAAAGGTACCTAATGGCGGTTACCTTTACTCGGGAACGTCACATATTATTAAATTTTAGGTCGGGAGGACCGTATTAGGACAGGGGACTCTTTTATTTGTCTTCGTACTTATATAAATATCCGATATCTAACTTTTGTCTCTGACGGACGGCAGATAGAAATTATACAAACTTCCAAAGTTTGAAATGCTATCGAATTTCTGAAGATTTTGTGAAACTTAAATTAAGTTTTTATTTGGAAAATTCCCCAGGAAGTGCTCTAAAGTGAGCCAAATGTGACGTTTCCAACCGACAAAGGTTGTGGATAAGGTCGATTTCAAATTGAAGCTTTATGGAAATAGCGCCTTATTGACAACCGACAATAAACTAACCTTTTGGATGAAAAAGGCACAAATATATCAAGTTTCGCAATTTAGAACATTTCTTACTCGTATCAACTAGTGCATTTGTAGAACTTCAGCGATGAAAATTTTCAAGTAAGTAATTTAGTTAGTAGGTACCCGAAATTATTTTTGGAAGCTTTTTTCTACATATTTCAGCACCATAAAAATGTCGCTATTCAATTTTAGCAACATTTCGACTCTCATTTAACATTTAGAACTCCTAGTTAGCAAAACATAACGGAAAATGCCACATACTCAATTTCCGTGTATGACGAAATCATGTCTGTCATAAACCGGTTTTAGACGAATAACAGTTGTATAAAAGTACACCTGGAATAATCTAAACGACTATAAAGCGGCGAAAGAGAATGCGAGAGTTGAGAGAACAATATATTGTGTGATGAGCATTATGGCAAGCGACAATATGGTACCTTTTGCTTGAAAACGACACATTTGTTCCTGAGTCGTGGGTGTTTGTGACCCAAATTATGACTAACGAAATGCGGAAAAAAAAACAATACATTATGACATTTATGACTTAAAACTTTATGGGAAACAAAACAAAACAGACCCGACCGAAGAGCTGGCGGCTTTCTTGCACAACGTACAGCATTGCGATACAACGAGGAAATGCTGATGCCTGCATCCTTGGTACAATGCCTCAAGGGCCTATTTTAGATTTAAGCTAGTTATTTAGTTTAGTATTTGTATAGTAAACACCCCTATAATGGAGCAGGCACCAGTAATGGGATGGTTTAGACAAATCTTGTAAAACAAGTATTTACCATCAGTTTAACATCGCTGGCAATATTCTACCATAAACAAGAGCCAAAAAGCTGCTTAAGTTTAATTTTTCATTGATATTTGTTAGTTTGAAAAATAATTGCGTCATACATCCCATGACTGGAGCAAAAAAACCATAGTTTAAATTGGTTAATAATATTAAAACCAATTGACGTAGCTTTCATTAAATACATAGAAAACATAAAGGACGAATAGGACTTAACTTTTAAAGCATAAAGCTGTATAAGTTTTACAGGTGTCGGTGAAATATCAAAAATACTCCAAATTTTCTCTTAAATGTCCCATGATTGGTGCCGTTAACATACAGTTAGTATATATTGCAATTATGTAACAAATATGGATGAGATTCCATTCAATCAATAACCTAATTGACCTATTAGTTTATGTAATTATGTTTTTATAGCATTCCTCTGCCTCATTACATGGCGTTTTCCTTAAACCTAGTCACGTTCTCCGTAACCGTCATTATAACCGGTCATTATG
The DNA here is from genome assembly GCF_033807575.1 of Cydia pomonella. Lineage (NCBI taxonomy): Eukaryota > Metazoa > Arthropoda > Insecta > Lepidoptera > Tortricidae > Cydia > Cydia pomonella. Next base: position 2,295,924 of record NC_084722.1, read on the forward strand.
CGTATTTCCTTCTTTACTCAAGGTTTTAGGGCTCCTCTACACGATGGCCCAGCGTAGGCCAGTCTAAGGGACGCAGCTATGCGGTGAAATGAGATAGCAACATCACTTGCTCCCTCTAACGCATAAATGTCCCTAGGACTGGCCTACGCTGGGCCATCATGTAGAGGAGCCATTAGGCGAAGCGTTGTTTATAAAAATGTGACGTTTGCAATTGAAAAGTACCACTCGGTTGTCAATTGACAACAATATACGAATACGAGTAAGTACCCTTTTGGTTGAAAATGGCACTAATGAGGCCTTATATATGCCAGATGCGGCAAAAATAAAAATACATCAATTTTTTTTTAAAATTGGGTGACCCAGTGGACTAACCCTTATTTTCATACAAAAGTGTGGGACAGCTGTCCCCTGGGTCACTGCTCTGAAACAAGTTATAAAATATCAAATCATGATAAAAATATTGCATTACGTAACTTGTTTATCTGTTTTTATATATTAAGAAAAAGGGTTCAAACCTTGGCTCGTACCAATGAGTTTTTCGGAACTTATGTTCGAAATATCATCTGATATTTACCAGACGCTTTTCGGTAAAGGAAAACATCGTGAGGAAACCGGACTAATCCCAATTAGGCCTGGTTTACCCTCTGGGTTGGAAGGTCAGATGGCAGTCGCTTTCGTAAAAACTAGTGCCTACGCCAATTCTCGGAATTAGTTGCCAAGCGGAGCCCAGGCTCCCATGAGCCGTGGCAAAAATGCCGGGACAACGCGAGGAAGAAGAAGAATAAGAAAAAAATACATAAAATCCGAATATTTTTTTTATCACTTAGTCTAAGTACGTTTTGCAGATTATTCGAACACTTAGGCTAGGAACACACACACACACACACACACAGGGGTATAAATATGAGACGTAGATTTAAATGACAATATAAGGTCGCAGGTGTGTAAGGCCTCGACAGATAAGATACCAACACATTGTTTCCGAGCGACGAGTAAAAATACATTATCTAGGGCGTGTCGACGAACTGGGACTTTGCTCCGTTGTTTACTATTACTAATCTACGTAGGTATTTGTATATTTGTCATTGGCGTATAATATTGTAAATAAGCATTTATTCTAGCGCATTATTTTAACCGATTCCTTGTACAATTGGGTAAAATAGTTATCAGACTAATGCGGACCCTTCTTTGCTAATTCTGTCGGGTAATTCCACGAGAATGTTACGTCAGTTACCGATACTTTCGTGTGTTGTTAAGGTCTTAGCACACTATTACAACTCAACAGCCACTCGACTCAAAATTAAATATTGAAATTAAAGCCTTATCTTGTATGTCCTACAGTACAAGTTTAACATTTAGGTAACTGTCGGGTGGTCTACGCGTCGTCCACTCGTCGTCCACTAAGCTGAACCAAAAGTGAGTTGAGTTGGTGTGGAATTGATATAGTGTGCGAAGACCTTTATTCATTAAGCAAATTTAAGTATCCAGATATGTACCTGTAGGGCTACGCCAGACATACAGACACTTTTTGCTTAAGTAATGTAATAACATACGAAAGAATTGGTAACTGACTTTACAGTCTCGTGGTATTATTCTGTCGCGTTCGAAACCTGGATCATAAAACCGAACCCTTCGTAGGATAGATCCGGGTCCACGATAGAGCGACTTGGAGAGCACTGGTGAAGTGTCTACAGTCGCTACGTCTCTCAGCCATGTGGATACGACAAGGAAGAAGAATAATAATGTACTTGTTCGACAAACTTGTGATCTGGGGCTTTGCTTAGCGGTTCCATGAGTTGACAATTGACGTTTACGCTGGCGACTGCGTGAATTCGATCGCAGATCATCTCGCTCGCTCTTATATATTGGTGCGATAGAGTGAACGCGATCGGGTTCACGTATTTACTAAACGTACCGTAAATGTTGGAAGATTTGGAAGTCATGGTAGCCATGCTTTGGCTGAGGTCAGGGCCGGATTTAGGGGAGGGCAACAGGGGCTACAACTCCGGGGCCTCCACAAAAGAGGGCCTCCACAGTAGACTTCGGAAAATTTACCATTTTATTTGGAAAATAATTTGGGGCCAGGGGGCCTCCAGTCTTTTATTGCCCGAGGCCTCCAGACCTCTAAATCCGGCATTGGCTGAGATGGTTATTACTTTTTTTTGGTCAATGGAGCCGGAAATCGGCACTTTGTTTAGCGCAGGGGGCAGAAAGTTGAAGGCTGGAGAACAGAAAAAGTGGCTGTGACAGAATCGGACAGACAGACGGACATGACGAATCTATAAGGGTTCCGTTTTTTGCCATTTGGCTACGGAACCCTAAAAAGTATGTCCAAGTATCTAACTCTTCAAGTATCTTTTTACATAGATTAACAAAAAGATATAAAGTCTCTGTGTGTAAAACAATAAAATTAAATTGTGACAGATACTTTATAATGCGAACCGATTTCGCTGCTTACTAAGATACTGGGTTTCTTTGAAAAAAACGTTGCGCGATTGCGGCGAACACGTTGCACGCTCGCGACGAGATCGTGGCGGTGGCGCACTCGCGGGGAACACGTTGCGCGCTCGCGACGAGATCGTGGCGGTGGCGGACTCGCGGCGAACACGTTGCGCGCTCGCGACGAGATCGTGGCGGTGGCGGACTCGCGGCGAACACGTTGCGCGCTCGCGACGAGATCGTGGCGGTGGCGGACTCGCGGCGAACACGTTGCGCGCTCGCGACGAGATCGTGGCGGTGGCGGACTCGCGGCGAACACGTTGCGCGCTCGCGACGAGATCGTGGCGGTGGCGGACTCGCGGGGAACACGTTGCGCGCTCGCGACGAGATCGTGGCGGTGGCGGACTCGCGGCGAACACGTTGCGCGCTCGCGACGAGATCGTGGCGGTGGCGGACTCGCGGCGAACACGTTGCGCGCTCGCGACGAGATCGTGGCGGTGGCGGACTCGCGGGGAACACGTTGCGCGCTCGCGACGAGATCGTGGCGGTGGCGGACTCGCGGCGAACACGTTGCGCGCTCGCGACGAGATCGTGGCGGTGGCGGACTCGCGGCGAACACGTTGCGCGCTCCCGACGAGTTCGTGGCGGTGGCGGACTCGCGGGGAACACGTTGCGCGCTCGCGACGAGATCGTGGCGGTGGCGGACTCGCGGGGAACACGTTGCGCGTTCGCGACGAGATCGTGGCGCGCTCGCGGCGAGTTCGTGGCGGTGGCGCTCTCGCGGGGAACACGTTGCGCGCTCGCGACGAGATCGTGGCGGTAACGCACTCGCGGCGAACACGTTGCGCGCTCGCCTCGCTTTCAACACGCTCGCATATCACTAGTGTGATAGTGCCCTTATGATAACTGTATAAATTCGTAAACAAAACCGGGTGCAAGTACTGCTTTTGTAAATACATCTATAGCGACTTAATCTCGCTATAGATAAACAATGTATCTCTGCGCTCCTTAATCTTTAAGCTTCCGACGTTACATAGATTTATCTATATACCATCTTTACATATCTACAGCCAGTCTAATTTCGACTCTATCTCTTCTGTATAAAGCTGAAAATCGACTGATGACTGTAGGTTGAAAATAAAGTTATAATTCTACCCCAGGCCGTTTCATGTTTTAGATGTTTGCGTAGGGAATACGCCATCTTAGATGTTTTTCACAAGTTAGGCCCTCAGCATACGGAGCGTAAGCGTATCGTAAAATAAAAACGTTACGAGTACGAGACTCGTAGAGTTCTGGGCTTCTGGGCAACAAGCGTCGCGTAAGCGTTTTATGAATGAAATCTCATTACATAGTTGAAATCATGGCACCATTGGTGTGGCGTCAGATGTCTTCGGGGAATGTAACGGTCTTACTTTCTCGTCAAATGAAGATGATTTTTTATTGTTTGATTATGTCAGAAGTTTTGTTTTTCACGCGTGTATTACGCTACGCCTGTCGTAATGACAACAGAAATCTCATACGCTACGCTACGACGACGCTTCGTGTGCCGACTCGTAGCGCCCTCGTTCTACGCGCGTATTAAGATACGCTCGTCTTACGGTTACGCTCCGTGTGCTGAGGGCCTTAGATGTTTTTGCGCAAGTTAGAGTAATTATTTCTTTTCACAAAGGCCTGAAGGGAAAAAGTTTCTGAACAAACGCTGTAATAAAACTTGTGAGTTGTTACTGCTATAGAAAATTCAGATGTAGAAAACTAGTGGCTATTAAATGAGTCATAAATACTCGTATTTGAACGCCCTCTATTGCTGTCAGTAGTTTTTTTAGGGTTCCGTAGCCAAATGGCAAAAAACGGAACCCTTATGGATTCGTCATGCAGACAGACATGATGAATTCATAAGGGTTCCGTCCTTATGTCACAGCCACTTTTTTCCGAAACTATAAGAACTATACTGTTGAAACTTGGTAAGTAGATGTATTTTGTGAACCGCATTAAGATTTTCACACAAAAATAGAAAAAAAAACAATAAACTTTGGAGGTTCCCCATACAGAACTCTTCAACCCCATTCAACTTCATCAAACCCATACGTGTGAGGTATCTATGGATAGGTCTTCAAAAATGAAGATGAAGATGAAGAGTGATACGATCTATGCTCCCTCGATGTGTTACGTTACGTATAAAATACCACGCGCGCAATTTCAACTGAATGGATCTCATTTATTATTTTTTTACAATGTTTTTGATTAATTTAAGTAAATAAAAAGGTACTTTATAATTAAGTCTATCAATTAAATAAAATCCTAACATTTTCGTGTTCCGTCCGCATTCCTGACAAAAGCCCAAAATTCCTGACATGTCAGGAAAATTCCTGTCATCTGGTAACCCTAGGCACATCACATGTTGTAAATACGCAGTATAAAATTTGTGCTCACATTTGGGTTCCCATCCACAGACCAACTTTCTGTGGCAGTCTTAGGTAATTGATAATAATTACAAATACACACATGCTTTCTCGTCGATAAAGCTTCCCATACAAAAGTGGGGACCTCACGCGGCCCACCGGTGGCCACGTGTGCCCACACGCAGCGACCTTGACGCGCACTCACGCTTGGCAACGCGTTTTTAGTTTTTATGTGCTTCTGTTTCCTTAGGTCGAGCGTGGAAGACAATTGATTTCAACATAGTGGCGTTGCTTTGACAAACTATTATAATTTACAAGTTATTTAACTTGACAGCACAATCGAAATAGAACAAACCTCCATTTTTTTAAAACAGTCTTGAAATTTGGTATGTATGTAGATTAAAGGCCCATTTTCATGTCCACACCATTTGACATTTGGCGACCTCGAGGTATTGCAGCCATCTTGGAAAATGTGTACCATCCTGGAGAAATTCGCGTTTTACTCTAAATCTACCTTCTCTATGAAAATATGGTGTAAGACAACATTAAAGCTTATTAAATTCTACACAAACAGTCTTAGATTATCTTCTCGGAAAAAGTACATCTTGTTATAGAAAATACTTGCTGAATCTAGTTTTAGCGCTTATACACTTCCAATGGAGGAATATGAATTCCCCTTTTGTCTATACCAGGGGTTCCCAATCTTTTTCACCATGCGGCGCAGTTACAAGTTTAGTATTTTGCAACGGCGCCCTTGTAAATTTAAAATCACGGTCGAAAAAGAGTGACACGACGCTATATTATTTACCGATGCGAGCGCTCAAATAGGTACCCGCGAATATTTGTGGTTTCGGATAATGATATTAGAACTCACGGCGCCCCTCTTTACTTTCTACGGCGCACCAGGGCGCCGCGGCGCACACTTTGGGAACCCCTGGTCTATACATTTGTACATGATTTATATCAATATCAACATTTTACTCGACTGCGACTTCACCAGAAAGTAGGGTCATGGGTTTGAGTACTGGCCAGATTTTTTTAAATGACATATCGGTAGATTCCTCTTGCCCTTCACAACCTGCTTACACTTGTTTTATTAAAGAAAAATCAGTACAGCCGCCTTGAAGGGACGCCGAATATATTTTTTTTCTTCTAGCCCCTTGTATGTATGTTGTATTATTTCTTCTAGCCCCTAGTATGTATGTTGTATTTTTTCTTCTAGCCCCTAGTATGAATGTTGTATTTTTTCTTCTAGCCCCTAGTATGTATATTGTATTTTTTCTTCTAGCCCCTAGTATGTACGTTGTATTATTTCTTCTAGCCCCTAGTATGCATGTTGTATTTTTGTTAGTCTGGGTCAAATCTTCGAAGATAAATTTGACCCACTTCCCGATTTCTGATTGAGCTGATTTTTTGAATACATGTAAATCGGATGACAATGCCGTATTATCATGACATGGAGCTGGTCTGATGATCGAGACAGAAGGCCATGGGGACTCTATGATAAAACGCAAATTAATTGTAAGTTGTTAGAATTGTCTCGATGAGTATAAGTTGTCTGTGGAAAAAGTATCAGTCAGCGATAAAAGTTTGTAACAAAAAATTAAATTGGTCTGAGCTGAGCCTGTATCTTGGAAGCTTGGAACTTAGAACTCGGCAATTCTTGAAAAGTGATAGGGTACAATGATATCCATCTTGAGCTGTCTAAAGGGTTTTGCGGCTGCCTGCACAACCGACAAGTCACAAAGCGAGATAGGTCAGTAGTGGGGACAGTAGGGTGGGCTATAGCATTCCATGTATAGATATCATGGTCGCACTGGACTGAATATCCTTCGATACCTCCCTGTCGGGAGGTATGAGTGGCCGTGTCCGTCGTTAGGCTGTGACGGCTGCATCGGGTCGCTCCCCACCGATGTGGGGAGGTCATTCCAAGTCATTGTGTGGACGTGTGTGCTGCTGGTGAAGGCCAGCTCTTCGCTGGTCGCATTTTTATCACGTGTCATGTAATGCGTCAGCGTCCCTTTCGCACTTACAAACTTGTTAGAATGTGACAAGCATGGAGACAAATGATAAAGAGCCGTCCATCTTAGCCGTACAGGATTTTATAGCTACCTATTAACTATACCTTAAAAAACAAAATCCCCGCCGCGTCTGTCTGTATGTTGGCGATAAACTCAAAAACTTCTGAGCGGGTTTTCATGTGGTTTTCACCTACCAATAGAGTGATTCTTGAGGAAGGTTTAGGTGTATAATTAGTTAAGGTTTTGTTTTACCCGTGCGATGCCGGGGCGAGTCGCTAGTGAATAGTAAATAATAATAAAAAAAGTACTTCACTGTTGTAACAATTATAAATTATAGCCTAATTTCGTAATTAACTGTCAATACATAAAGCTAACGTCACAGTAATATTTATATGTACCTACCACATTTTAATAAACACATCGCGTGCAAAGTTCAGTGACCCAGAATCGATAGCTAATGTTTCTAATGAGTTAGCTTTAGTCAGAACAATACCTAACATTAATAAATGGTGTAAACATGTGACTGAATTGGATTATTATTTCCTCAAGGCTTTGTTTTGATTGAACTCGGTGGATTTTTAACGTCTGGTTGGAAGTTTTAATTGAACGTAAATATAGTCGAAACACAACTTGTCAGTCAGTAAGAATCAGGAAAACTATACTAATCCTTTTCTTTTGTTTGCTAGTACCAGCGTAAGACAAAGACAGTATGATTCTCTCTGTCTATGTTTGTAATGGACATGGGTCAAACTGCATATATAGACGTACCTACAGAGTCTTTGATATATTTATTTAACCTTTTGAACGCCACGCCTATCGCACGCGCCGCTTAATCGTGAACCTTGTCGGTACGCATGAAGGTTGATATTGGACTGTAGTCGCGCGCGTCATATGACGTCTTTGGCGGTCAAAAGGTTAAGTCTAATTGAATCACGTCATAGCACTTATACATAACTCATAACTATGCCAAATACTATTAGAAATATTAGAATACACTAACTCGGCAGATGGGCACAAAAACATAAATTAAATCAAAACTTACACTCGGCCACCCTGATAACAAGACTGTCCCCATACTTGCTTGTGTTGTGTTGTTAATTAAGTGTTAAGTTTAGTTCAAATGCGAATAATTAAGCCACTTGAATGCTTTAAAACTAATTTACATGTCGCTGCGTTTTTCTTTGTCATATTGATGCATATAAAAAAAAAGAAGAAAAGAATTATTATTGTTTGATTATTTTGTGTCCAAAAGTTTTAAAACATTAAAGGAACACTATATTGATTCCCTCTCTATGATTTAGTAGTCAGTAATGTGTAGCGCAATAGGTAATATAATACGATATTTGTTTGGTTGGAAATATTCGTCATTACTGATAAAAGTGATAAAAAGGCTAAAGTTCCATGTTTTCTGCCCCTTTTTAATCACACACAAGTTTACGTTATAAGTACATGAGTTTACGTTATATATAAATGAAACGTTAGATCGTGAATGTGCTTGATATGTGTATATCCCATTCATCATTATTGGATAAATAATACACTGTAACCAAAGGGTCTAAAATATGAAATTTCATTATCTGGCTGTATCGCTCGAATATGCAAGAGTAACAGAGATGTAAATAACGAAATATTGATTTTTGCGATAGTCCCTAGTTTTAGTTTCTAACGTCGAGTGTCGTAGTCAAATGACGCATTATATATACTAACTGACGATTAATTACATTATTCATAGTAAAGACAATGAATAGTTACAAAAATAGATAAAATGTCCACTTACCGATGGATAATTTTGACGACCGGTTTGGCCTAGTGGGTAGTGACCCTGCCTACGAAGCTGATGGTCCCGGGTTCAAATCCTGGTACGGGCATTTGTTCGTGTGATGAGCATGGATATTTGTTCCTGAGTCATGGGTGTTTTCTATGTATTTAAGTATTTATAAATATTTATATATTATATATATCGTTGTCTAAGTACCCTCAACACAAGCCTTATTGAGCTTACTGTGGGACTTAGTCAATTAGTGTAATAATGTCCTATAATATTTATTTTATATTTTATTTATAATAGTCAAGATAAGTAGAAAGATACCTACACATAATAAATCTAGGCCGCCAAACCACAAACGTTATTTTTCCTACTCAATTAACCACGTTATCAACAAATTAAGCAAAACAGTCTGACTCACGTTTGATTCGTGTGATGCAATACTACGCCGTTCGTGCAATACACGTGGAACGTGGACCATACAACAATGTTTGAGTGACGGTGGTATTGATTCAGTTGGGTTCCTGTTTAGTTAGCTATTGTGTTCTGAACTTGATTGATTCTGACATAAGGTACTGCGCACATGAGTTTTAACTTAAAGGAATTAATATTGTATGTTGCATGGAAGACCAAATCTTGCGATATCTACAGTAGCTTACATGGCACACATAGAAATTATCCACATTTCTGCCAATTTATAAGGCCGGGAAATACGGAATTGCTGTCCGAGTGGATGAGACGCAAGGTCGCCGGTCGTTTGATATCACAAGGCTGTCAATCCCTATTCCGGGGGTTGGAAATACGACGTATACGAAAATTTAGTAAAATAAATTATTTAAATTTAATTTTTTAAAAACACTTGTCAGCGTTTTAACAAATTATATGTTTGTTTCAGGTAATAATGAGTTTCCTCTGAGTCAGCGCGGAGTGCATCTGAAATGCTTTATTGGAAAACAACAAGTATACTTAGTCATATATAGACATAGCAGTATTTCACAAAACTTAGCCTGGCTAATTATTTATGTCAGTAAAAAACGGTAATTAAAAAATATTGTTTTATAAAATGCGTCAACACAAGCCATGTCAAATTATATAATAATATAAATTATTCTCCATGTGTGTATGTGTTTGTGCTTCCATATCTTTTCATTTTTCTTATAACTCGGTCGTGTCTGGTCAAAGGTTGTACGTAGCGTTGTCGCAAGCGTATATTTTGTTCGTTATGCGACATTTTTATCAGAATTCACAAACATTGACCCAAGTCAAAAGTTAATACCACATTATCTTGTTCACATGTCGATAAGGATGCATGTCCTGTTCTGAGAAATATTGATATAGTAAATGCGCCATTAATTTACGATGTTACTTATGCACAATTTATTGTTTTTATATGTAGGTACATACTATTTCCGTTAACACGATCATTCGAGTCCGACCAAGCCAGCTCTACATAATTGTTGCAATGACGAAGTGTGGCAATATCAATTATATGTAGCGTGAAGTTTATATGAAAACATGACAATTATAATGACACAGTCTCACTTTGTAATGTTCAAGTCGGTGCGAAGTTAGCTTAGCACTCTAGCGGGATAATGAAAACTAAGTTAGAATGTAATGATATCAGTTTTCATTAGTTATACCATGAGTATAAACATTTAAGCCTTCTTTAGGTATCCTGGTCAAGGCACCAAATTGTAATCTACCCTTTACAATCTTTGTAGAAACATTGTTGACAACATCGTCAACATAACGTATCATTATCACGCATTTATATCAAGGCAAAATAAAAGTAAGAACTGCAGAAAATAACGTAAATTATTCCTAAAATAATTAAATTCGTCCTGACAACATAACTTTCTAGTAAGTAAAACAGATTGTTACTAAACGTTATTCAATTGACTTTGCAACAGCAAATGAAACAAAGATATAAACGAAAATCTTTAGAACACATATCCATGTCTATAAAACCTTCTAACTCTAATTCCTTAATCGTCTAGTAAAAACATTGTATAACATTGTCGCAAAACGTAACTTTCGACATATCGAATGACCTTCGAGCCGGCTGGCAACGCCGCGCGGTAGACATCCCAAGCTCTATACATAGCGCGTTTAGCACGATGACCCGCGCCGCCTGCCGTGACGCATCGCTCACCGAAATCAAAATGGCGGATGTTGTTCCAAGCGCATTTGAATTAAAACCTTATGCGAATGAATTTAGTTCGCTTTTAGGTTGGATTAGGGTTGTTTTTACTCGGTAATTGAGTGAGATAAGCTCGAGAAAGTGGTTGTATTTATTTTTGAACGGTACAGCGCAAGTGCAATTCTGAGAAATTTTGTAACGCGTGGGGTATCTAGGCTGTTTTGATGCAGTATGACCTGGTTGCAACTGCATACGGCATACTTTCTCGGTTTTTTATGCTAATGAGGTCATGAATATGGGCTGGGCTGACAGTTGCTCTGACATACATTAACTGAGAATTGACGTCTGCCATCTTTAATCGCTGATTTTTAACCAAATAAAATAGCTGAAAGATGAATCGTGAAGATAGTAGAATGTAGAATATGAAAGTGAGAGTTCGTTGCCCTCTGTCTATAAATTTATCTTGTTTAGACTTTATTTTGTGTTGCACAGTTTCATAGAAAATAATAAAGCCTGCAAACAAAATATTCTTTAGTAATATAAAAGATATAATACCGACTTTAGTATTTGAATTTTTTTTTCCATCTTCTGTTTTAATACACTTTTTTTTTTAAGGCCGTTAATTGTAAGGGTGCAGTACTAATCTTAAATTAAGAAACTTTCTCAAAGATACCGGTATTTTAATTAACTCCATTTTGGAGATAATCAATTTTTTTTTAAAGGCCTATACGAGCGGCTACACTTGTCTTAGGGCCTGTTTGCATATTGATTTATGTTTAGTACAAGTTAATACATTTTCTACTAAACGTAAGTACTATCTCAGACGATCGATCATGTTTCGAAATGATATTGATATGTCAAAGTTTTCAATTATTTGGTTGAGTTAAATATAATACCCGTATAAAATACAACAACTAGCGTTCTTCTATGAAGCATTTAAATACTTTTTATGGAAAATAATAAATGAAATAAAATTAAAGAAATATCCATTTAGCTTCATTAAATGTTCTTAGCTATGAGACCCTGAAGTTCACGGAGTTAAAAAAAAAAACGACCGTGTATAACACTGGCTATAAATGTTTTTGTCTTTCATTAATTAGATATACAGAATGTTTAAAATATTGCTCTAGCCAAACTTTAACAAAATATGTGATCTGATTTGATCGCGTATATATACATTCATGTAAAGTAATCTTGTAGACGCCACACATCACACATAGAAACATCTAAATAGCAAACTATTACTAAGCGGTCAATCTCGAATTAATCTGTTTATTTACCTTTAGTTTCGACGTCGATGACATTTAAATTCAAAAATATTATTTAGTTTGTGTTAAAAATGTTAGTTTAGTTTTAAGTGTGGTGCAAAGACTGCAAAGTTACTTGACATTGTCATTCAGTTTCAGTTCCAATTTCCACGCGATAACGGTTCGCGAATAAAAACGTTTCGCACGCAACACCGTTACTAACATGGCGCCCGAATTTCCTGCGCGGATGCCAACGGGATTTGGACATTTCACATGAATTTGGGCCGATTTGAGAATAGTAATGGGCGCGTCATGCAAATAAATATACGTCATATAGTAAACACTGGAGACTGGCACCAGTAAATGGAATGGTATAGACAAATCTTGTAAAAAAAGTATTTACCATCGGTTTTTAACGCTGGCAACATTTTACCATAAACACGAGCAATAGAGCTGCTTAAGTTTTTGATATATGTTTGAAAATTAATGGCGCCATACATCACATGACGGGCAAAAAACATAGTTTGGCAAATCATTTATTTGTCAGTAAAAAAGTGCGAAAACCGATGCGCGATGATTTCATAACATTTTTTCAATTTGCCGCCTTTTTCTACGAAAGAATTCGGAAAGATATAACATGAGAATTCCGAAAAAATAAGTTTAGTCTGCCTTTGTATAACTTTAAATAAAGTGGTCCATACATAATATACATTTACCTATATCGGAAATACATAGACCAATTTAAATTGTCCTCTATTTGGATTAGATGATCTTAACTAGAGTCAGACCAAGATAAGTTAGCCGCGATATTGATAGCCCAGACAGCGCAAGTGTTATTTTAAAGTCAAACATCTATGAACTTATGACGTTTACTTAACATTTGCACAGGCTGGGCTATCAATATCGCTGCTAACTTATCTTGGTCTGACTTTACTACTACTACTACTACTATGTGGTATTAAAATAAAACGTGTTTATTTTTTATTTTTCCTGTAAGTACTTTCTTATGTTTCAAATTTGTCAAAGATAACGATTTCACGGTGTACTTTATTGTCACCCAACTTTAATTTGTATGTCAATTGTGAAGTGTCAGCTTAATCGAATAAAAATCAAAAGGTTGCAAGATTTGACCAGAAGATACATACATTCTGCATACATTGCAAATTGCTAGTTAAATAAGACGTTATACGCAAGAGCCTCGGTAAAGACTTAAAGAGTACCATTTTGTACCATTTGGCGTTGAAACTGGTCCATGGCGTCCCAGCGCACACCAGTTTTTTGGAGAAATCGCGAAGTTCTGGTTAACGTGACCGAAGAGCTGGCGGCTTCCTCGTACAACTTATCAGCATTGCGATACAAGTACAACGAGGAAATGCTGCCAGCATCCTTGGTAAAATGCTTCAAGGGCCTATTTTAGATTTAAGCTACTTACTCTTATAGTAACACCACTTTATACTGTAACTGAAGAAAAAATAAGACCAAAAGATTTTGACCCACGCGGCAATGTATTATTTTAAATGCACAAATCCCAATGTTCACACGCGATAATTTTATACATGACCTAAAGATTAAACGTGAGGAGATTTAAAAGGCAAAATAAACACGGTTCGTCCTTGAGACGTGTCTCGAGATTAATTGGAAACAAATGAGGTAATACTGCTTAATTGGCCTTTGGGAGTTTACTAAAAGCCTAATTTTGTCAATGGAAACCTTCGAAATTAGTGAGATGAGCTGCACATCAGTGTTATCAACTCAGCAACTGAGCAATCGTTGATAGAAAACGCCGATCGAAACTTACAATGAACTATTTTTTAGCTTAACATACTTTCTACACCTGATACTGTAAATTAACCGCGTGGAGCGGTGCTGTCTTAGAACAAGTGTTTTCTCACTTATAAAGACGCACCCAGATAATGTAAATTGTTTTCTAAGCTACTAAATAAAAAGCTTTAAATTTTTTAATTTTAATTAATGACGTATGGAAATATCACGTGACTTTTCGTAGTATCCGTCATTCCGATTTTTTTTTTCGGTTGGCGTTTGTCTCTGCTAAGCCTTGATGAGCTGCATAGTAGCAGTGTTACCAATTTAGTTGATTTTAGTAAATTTTGGAGTCAGCAATTAAAACTTACGCATAACGACATTTTTTTCCATATATATATATATTATAGGACATTATTACACAAATTGACTAAGTCCCACAGTAAGCTCAATAAGGCTTGTGTCGAGGGTACTTAGACAACGATATATATAATATAAGTATACATATTTATAAATACTTAAATACATAGAAAGTACCCATGACTCAGGAACAAATATCCATGCTCATCACACGAATAAATGCCCTTACCAGGATTTGAACCCAATATGGATATTTGGATATATGTACTTTAGCTATGAGGTAGTTAATTCTCTTTTGGGAGTCGGATGAAACAAACTATTTTAGATTTTAGGATTATTTGGTCGATGAATAAATACTAATTACTATCCTACAAAATTATCCAGATGACCTGCATATCAGTGTTACCAACTTATTGAGTATTGAGACATTTGAGACTCAGGGTTCACGCGTAACAAATTATTGTTTTGAAATTTTTACATTTCCACTTATTTCGTTTGCAATTGCAAAAAATTGTAATTGTAACTATTTTTTTTGTGTTTGTAATTATAAGTCGTTTCTGTAATTGTAATTTGAATTAATATCTTTTGTTATTGTTTTTAATTTCTTTATGTAATTTGTTGACATTATTAATTTATAGTTAAGTGCATTTAAATGATTTATTAACATGTTAAGCTAAATTGTATCATCATTTTGTTATTAATTATAATGTAACTGACAGTGTATGATTAATACCAATAAGAAATTATATTCTATTCTATTCTATATATCATTGGTGTCGGCACGTTGTCAAACGTTGTTGGGATCAAAATAATCCTGACATGTTATCGTCTGTTGGTTTAACAGCCCACGTTTAACATGTTAACGTGGGACTCAAATAACTGACTTGACAACCGTGCTTCTGTTGAGTCATCTTGCGGATCGTGTTACCTATTATGAATATTATGATTCAGTACCTGTGGCCGCGGTTTTGTCCGCGTGGGATTTGGTCTGTTTCATTTCCTCCCAGAGGGTGGATTTCCAAAAATAAAGGTAGGCAAACTGTGGCTCGCTAGACTTTCACACTACTCATAAAAGTACATATCGTCGCTATACTTACTGAAATTCGTATCTGATATACGTATCTAATATAAAGATACGAGGTTGAGTAAGTGTAGCGACGAAATAATATATCCATCCCATATTTTATTATTATTATTTTGGCTTTAATCCAATGGTGTGGGGTGTACTTATCGTTAGAAAAGGCTTTCAAGACGTATATCGGTCTTAAAAAACTGGTTTTTGATAAAGAGAACGTTTTCGGAAAAAATAACTCTGAAAAAATGTGTCCCCCCCCCCTTTAACTTTTAAACTATAGGTATACGAGTCCAATAAAAGTAAGTAAGTAAATATTCTTTATTGTGCACCATACACTTAAAAATAGAATACTTAAATGTTAGGTAACACAGGTGGTCTTATCGTTAAGAAGCGATCTCTTCCAGACAACTTTTGGGTAAAAAGTCTTCTGTTCTTAGTAAAAAGATGTACAAAGCGTTGCGAAGGTACTCCCTTACGTTATATATTATTAGTCCCCATTTAGCCTTTTCTGACAGAATGGTAACTACGGAACCCTACACTGAATGGCCCGACATGCTCATGGTCGATTTTTGGAGATATCTCTTAATAGGCTCTTCAAGCTACCCAAAAAATTAACTCAACATTTGCGGCTTTTTAAAATTTCATGAATTAGCGATTTCTATTGCGGTTGGCTCTTCTGATTATATGTCTGCGGTCAGCCTCACTCCGTCAAATTTTTCCTAAATTTAGTATTTGACGGACTTTAGACGCAGGCACAAATCTAGATAATGAATTAATGACCCACGTAAGGACTGGTAAGACGGACTGCAACCCGACTGCAACTTGCCACGCCACGTTACAGTTGGCGTGCAGTTCCCATACAAATTTCAGTCGGGTCGCAGTACTTGCAGTCCGTCTGAATCGGCGCTAGGGCATCCAAAAATTTTCTTTGCAGGAAAAAGAAAGTTCAATAAACCTCCGAAAATCTTAAAAATGTACAATGTTATTCATCTCAGGTATTCTCGAGGGCAAACAATTCAACATTGTATCTAACATTTACATTTTTCTGCTTTTTATTTTAAAAAGATCTGCAAAATGGCGGCGTTCTGTGTAACTTTGTTGGGAATGCTTCTGTGAACTTGTCTAAACTTTTTTAGAAATAATGTTTATACTTTGCTGTTTGACTGGTTGCTTTGAAGAGTTTGAAGTTTATAATGACTGATATTTTGTAAAAACGGTTCTAATATAATAAATTAAACCTGAGTCTTACTTTTTTGAATTATGGCTTTCCCCTCTTGTGGGTTTTGGTTTGGTTGGACCTCACGACATATGCACGAAGAATGGTCGGTGTATAAGAAATTTTGATTTTGCGTTGAGAACCTAAAACGAAAAATACCGTAAAATGGGGCGAGTAGGGACGAACTCGAAGTTCAATCCTGTATAAAGATTTATTTTTATAAGTGGCACATTGATTGATGATGATTTATATACAAAAAAAGTGTTCCGGAGGTATGAATACTATGAATTTTAGTTTGTCAATGATAATTTGTTGTTTCATTTTATAGTTTCAACAATAAACACGTAACAGTAGGCAATTCCAGCTCACCCCGTAGTCGGGGTTAGAAGGGATAGCAATGGGGTGAGATAGGAAAATTGCTAGGGTTGACACTTTCGGATTATGACAATAGCTTGACTTGTCTCTAGAGAATATTTTATGTTTGTAGCAAAATTATGTGTTATTTATGCTCCTAGATAAAACGATTTAATGTTTTATGTAAGTTAGTTTTTTAGATAATAAAAATTAAAATTACTTGGACTATATGGAATTAGTAAGGTGAATCCCATCAAAAACATAAATGAGAATTGAATGACAGCCAAGTTCAAATATTAACAATTGCAAAAAGTTATAATAGCCTGTATTACTGTATGAAATATATAAAAGGCACATTTTAATATAACAAGTTTTTTAACTCATATTTACCATTTTATCATAATGTAAGACACTTTTGACTACCCCCCCCCCCCCCCCCCCCTCCCTCTATCATCCCGGTAAACCCCGAACTCTCCCCATTCATAACCCAACTGTCCCCGTTGTCTTCCCAACTCACCCCTCAATACATGCCTACTCACCCCATAAAAATTCTCAAATGCGGTTGAAACGTTTTCTATGTTAAAAGGAACCATTATAAATAAGGAAGATATTACGTATGTTTTTCTGTTTTCAACAAGCTTCCTGTATACAATAAACGAATCTGAAAGGTTGATGAACACTTTGGCAAATTTCACATAAAAACGAAGTTAAATTCAAATAAAAATCCGCCGCTTTCGAGCATCAACTTTAACAGTTAATTTGTGTTTTAAAATTGTATGATTTGCAACTTAGTGTTGCCTAAAGAAGAAAAAATAAATCAAATTAGTTTAAGAGCTATCTAAGCCCGGAAATTAAAGTAGCTAAGGAAAAAACTGGTTTCGCATCCCTTCTCCCCCCGCAATTCCTACTCACCCCATTTTACGGTATTTAATGTTATGAACATCACAGACAAAATTAAATGTGGTTTTTTTTTCCGTCATCGCGCATCGTTAACAGAAAATATAAATCGAGATAGGTAATGACTACATTAGAGATAACTTCTTTAAATGATGTCAGTTTTTCAAACGAAAAATATTACCGATGTTAAATCTATTAATTGTACAAAAATGGGTGTTGTGAAAAAACGCGCGGTTAAAACGCTGGAATTAGACTGTATGAATAATGTAGTGAATGTTTTTTTAGTCTCTCTCTATTATTAATTTTAAAGCGTTAAGTTTAGGAGGTTCATTGTCCAAAAATACACGTAAGTTCAATGAAAACGGAACAAACATGTATACAAAATATTTTCACTTTCCTTGACTAACTATAAACATACCACTGTAACGGACCACCAACATGTTAGTCTAGATTTAGAACACGACACAGGCTTACCGCGAACACCGAAGTTCTCAAATTGCGAGCATCTTTCTTTTTTACTCCAATTAAGGTGTAATTAGAGTGACAGAGAAAGATGCCCGCAATTTACGAACTTCGGTGTTCGCGGTAGGCCCTCAGATGACCGATTGTATACCTTATTACAACGCATTAAGACCTACCTACGGTCAGTCAATCTAAATTAATATTAGTCTGTGAAGCCATTTTAAAAATGCAGGCGCGAAGGATTTTCCCATTACATTTTTTTTCTACTGACAAACTTGACCAATTGTATACCTTATTACAATACAATAAGGTCTACTAATGGTCAAAGTGTGATGCTACTTGCTAGTGCTATAGCTTAGGCTTAGTACACGTATGGAGTTGCAGCCTCAGACCGGATGCTGACTTTACTGTTATAATATGTGCGTGGACGCAGCAGATCTCCGTTTGGTTATTTTTTGTTTAATTATTTTTAAGTTTGTTGAAGTTGTTTTTTTATACATAGCCTGTTATAGTCTCCCATTTCTGGGCAAATATCTTTCCCCTTGATCTCCACAAGTCCAGTTGTGCTTTTTCAATGAGTCCATGTATTCAAAATATTCATATCTGCTGACCACGTGAATACATGATATAAATAAAAGATTAAGGAACCAAAACCAACTGTAATAAATATAACCAGTTTCATAAATTACAAAGATTTAAATTACACCGATTTAAAAGTTACTAAAAACAACACTTATCTATACAATATTTAACTGTTTACCGATATTCTGTCCATGTCATTCGACTTCAAATTTAATGACACGTGAATCCTGTCAAAATCTATCGAGGGATAACATCGAATGTATTGAATATTTATGGAGGAAAGGTGTCAGCAGGAAATTCCAATTTATGCATTCGGAGGATGTTTTCGTTTTATGTTATTATTATTAAAGAAAGTGCTTTACATCCATTGGAGGTGTGATGAGGTGTCCGGACCGGAAGTAAAAATGTTGTACTAATGTAAACTTTGTAAATTAGAATAATATAAGAGAAATTATAAATGAACTAGCACAAATAAATTAAGGAACTTTGGTTTACACAAAAAACCGGCCAAGTGCGAGTCGGACTCGACCACCGTGGGTTCCGTGCTTTTTAGGTTTTGTTGTTATAGCGGCAACAGAAATACATCATTTGTGAAAATGTCGACTGTCTAACTATCACGGTTCATGAGATACAGCCTGGTGACAGACGGAAAGACAGACAGACAGACATACAGACGGAAAGACAGACAGAAAGACAGACAGACAGACAGACAGACGGATAGCGGAGGTCCCGTTTTACCCTTTGGGTACCCTAAAAATGATATCAAACTTTAAGTACCACATTGCTATTTTTTTTTCAAGTTTTTTGAAGGCGGCCTATGTCAAATGTTAGCATCTAAAATGTTATTGGCTCCCCTTCTGAAATCAATGTATAAATTAAAGGACCAACTGTACCAGGAAATTCCGTCATCATCATATATCGTACATATAATTAACTAAATCAAAACAAACACAAATTTAATGAGTATGAAATATATTTTATCTACATCATACATTTTTATAACTTGAAAGAATAGTCCGGCTTTTATAGTCGGATAATATAATTTCTATTCTACTACGTGATATTACGGTACCTGCTTAAGTATGGAAACCACCGAGATAGATATTTAATCAAAGCCCTGCTAGCTTAACGCAATTTCAAACTTTATTTCATTACCACCCATTCTAAAAGCAACTTTATTGAGCCGTATGAAGATATATTTTGGTTTGAATGCTTAAATCTCAAGTTAGCTCCATATAAATACTCCTATATTCCTTTACTTCCTAGTATTACGACTTTGAACCTTAACGAGTTGAAATAGACTTGAATTTCACTTGTGTAACAGGGTCCTGTAGTCTCAGACAGTTCCTTTTGTTTCTTGTTTATTGATTTTATGTTTTAATGCGACGGGTTACAGTTCATATTGAGTTGAAGGTTGTTTTTAGTTTTACTGTTGCTTTCGATATTATTAGCTCAAGGGCAAGCTTTCTTAGGCCGCTGTTTTGATGATTTTGTGTCACGTTGTTTAATGTTTATATTACTTGTACTTTATATAATATATGGCGTCGAGTGGATCAGAGTATCAGAGTCAGAAGGTGGACCAGGAAAATCAAGATTTCGTTTTCTGCATCTATCGCTCGAGTTTGTAAGAGTTATGCAGAGGCAGATACGAAATTTAAATTTTCTCGGTAGGCCCTCTGGAATGGTAGTAGTTTAGTAACAGAATAAAGAAAGACGGAAATAGTGAGATAAAATATTAAAATTACTTGTGTTTCCCACGTTGAACGGGCCCGTTATATCTTCTATCATCTTCTTGGCTTTCTTCTTTGTCACTTATCAATTAAATGCAGGCACGTTGTATCGACTATGATAAGTTTTCGTCAAGTGGTATTTCTTAAATCTAAAAAATCCGAATGACGTTTTTCATGATGGATTCCGGTAGAATGTGGCATCTCTTATGGTAGAACTGTTGCAAAAGTGTCCAGTTGTCAGCTATAAATAATAGTTCCAAATCTCTCCAGAGTAGCGCTAGAGTAGCTAAGAACCTAGGCGTTATTGACGAAGTGAATTGCGCTGTCTATGATTTGATTTTTTTGTTCAAGTACTCTAGGTATTGTAGCGCCACCTATTTAAAGTTTTTTGATGACACTTTTTGGTACATGGAGATTTCGTTCCTTACCTTCTGTACGGTAGAAATGACAGAACAATAATTTGAAGTATAATGTTGCTAGATGAAAGACTACCTATATTCCTAAACAGGTAGACTTTCAATCCGAGAGTTGTGGTACTTGTGAGTTACTGCAGTTCATTAGCTTTCCGAAGATACAAGAATTGGTACCTATTGTATATCTCTCAATATTACAAAAAAATCACTATGAAAAGCAGTAGGTTACATATGAAACTGTTTTATTTCGATCTTTATGACGTATAACACCAAGAACCGAAAATTCTCTCTCTTCCTAATATAATGAACACTTAAATCAAAGCAAAAATTTAAAACTTTGCAGGCACGTATGGATATACCTAATAAGCCTATTATGTGTAGGATGTTATGGCCTATTGGGCACCTACGTGCACAGACGCGAGATTTCGAGAATTTCATGATTTTCCTCATATACTTTCTAAAGTTTCTAACAACGAATTCTTAGAATCCATTTGTCGCATCACCGCATGTCCGATATGCAAATACATATTCCCAAATTCCCATAGCTTTATTAGTAAAAATACGGGACGCGAACGAGTGTTTGTTTAGTCACTTGCAATAATTTACGGGGTGGATATATAGGACATGCTGAGCAACTTTTAGTATGGGACCAACCCCGAAATCGCGAAATAATTTGTCTGTTTCATACATTTTGGCTGTCTGACCTTGACATTTAGTACGGGAGAGTATATTCCCGTAGTTAAAGTTGCTCAGTGTGACCTATATATTCATCCTGTATAAACAAAAAAAAAAATAGGTACAAGTATGAAAATATCAGAACAACACAAGACCGTAAATCAAAGGATTCTCAAAGTTCAGACATTTTATGCCTGTGACTTTGACATTCACAATTATGAGGTTACTACTCTATTGTGTACTATGCGTCAACATTAGTCATCCTAATCTTTATGGCGTTTATGCCTATTATTACCATAACACCATTGTTTGTTATGATTCACGTGTTAGTTTTATACGTATGTTAACGATAGTGAGGCTATAATTGGAGAATCAGAATCAGAATCAGATTTTTATTTGCTAAAACATGGTACAAAAGGTCACACATATAAAAAAAAACTACATGTTTCGTCACAAAGACATGCAAATATTCAAGAATGTCATGTGTATCGCATGCATAAATTACTTATACCTACTCTATTACAAATGTATGTCATTGAGATATTCTTGAATGGTATAATATGCCTTAGATGTTTTCTTGTTTTAGGATGCTTAGTGGTAATTTATTAAATATTCGTGGGGCCATACCGATTATGTTTTTAGACACAAAGGCGGTTCTAGATGACTTATAATTAATTTTTCCCTGACGGCGCAGGCTATTGAATTTTGTAAATTCGTTCATATTACATACAGAAATAACGAATTACAATGGATGATATGAGTTTCGTTGATCAAATACTAGATCGACCAATACGGACGACTTACGGTCACCAGACATATATATAGGTAGGGTTGTCATCATTATTGTGAACGGATACGGGACAATGGGGTAGTAATGGCGTTACGGGGGGTGCAACTACATATTCCCATAGCTTTAACTGACATAGGTATAGAAAAAATGTGGATAAACAGAGATGATTGTGACCATTTATATACGTATTCTACAGCGGTATTGATATACGGGACAAAAATACGGGACGCGATACTTAAATACGGTGACAGTCCCTTATATACGGGACGTATGGCAACCCTATATAAAAAATAAATAGGCATTTACAGTCTTGCATACAAATTCAGTATGGACTTGCACAATGCGTAGACCTGTCCTGGAAGGGGTCAAATCATTTCCTAACTACCCAATTTAAGACATCCTTATTTACAAAGCTAGGATGAGAGGTATCTGCTAGTCTGTGCGGAAAGAGAAGAGGCGTAAAATGTGTCGGCCCCAATACATTTCACGACCCTTCTCTTTCCGAACAGACTATCATACGATCTCGCGTTGGTGAATTTATCGTTATCATTTTGAGGTGTCTTCTGCTAAGTTTTTTTTGTAACTTGTATTCTACGCGAACACCCAAGAGTTTACTACTCATTTACTTATGACATGACAGGTTAACGGGCAACTGGTTATCCATAACTCATTTATAAAAGTACAATTTACTGATTGCGTTTTTAGAAATGAGTTTTGGGAATACTTGAGAAAGTTCGCACTTCGCACTCAAATTGAATAGGTTAGGTTGGGTTATAGGTAGGACTTCCATACGTCCCGTATACACGGGACTATCACCATATTTAAGTATCGCGTCCCGTTACGTTTTTGTCCCGTATATCAATACCGCTGTAGAACATGTATATAAATAGTCACCTCTGTTTAATCACATTGTTCCTATACCTATGAGTACCTAAAAAAGTAAAGTAAGTTTCATTTCTCCACTACCTAAAGGTTGTCTGGAAGAGATCGCTCTGTAGCGATAAGGCCTGTTGTTTACCTCTATCTTCATGTATTATATGTGTTTCCATGTACATTTTTTGTTCTGAGGTAGTGCAATAAATAAATTTGTATTGTACCTATGTGAGTTAAAGTTATGTCAATTTGTACCTATTGTCCCGTATCCGTTCGGAATAATTATAGCAACCTTAGTTATAGAAACGTGAGTTTTAGGAACCCTGCTATAGTTTATTAATTCTGCTTGGAGCCACTTTTTCCTCTTGCTGGTGTTCCATCATTAACCCTGATGTTCTTTTGTTCCAGGCCCGGGCAGTCTGATCACGGGCACGGCGCGCTGGCGTTCGGCGGGAAGCCGGCCGCGGGGGCGGTGGTGCAGCCCCGCGCCCCCGCGGCGCCCTACCCCCCGCAGTACCCCGCACTGCGACTCCACCAGCCCGGATATGGGTCGGCTGCGCTCTCCTTTAGGTAATACATCATGTAATCCGTGAGGACAATTAACTAGATCACAAGGCAGGTGGCCCCGTGCCAGGGAGCAAGGAGCTAGATCATTGGCGGATAGCCGCGGTGGAGCAGTCCCAGTTCCACCAGCCCAGGCATGGGTCGGTAGCACTCTCCTTCAGGTATAGTCTGTCAAGCCATTTCCGTCAGTAGAAAAACAAGGCTAAAAATGCAGGTCCCATACTTTTACTGACATAGTCTGTTGTTTGACAGACTACAACTACTTTACTTATGAACCTCACGCTACCCTAGGGCTGCAGACAGGAGAGTGGCTTGCCTCCTTGGGCCCCTCTCTAAAAAAGGCTTGAGCCTGTCCTTGTTACCCCATTACGGTAGTCCCTCAAGAAAACTTCGGCAGGGAAGCACATGCCATATCTGTTTTATACCAAGAAATTTATACCTATCAAACAAAATAGATGCACGGGAAACATGATTTAATTGCTATATACAATTTCCAAGCACATCGGGTGAAATCTAAACCCACGTATCGTATTTAGCTATGTTCACATAATACGATTTTTCGCAAAAAGTTCTAAATGTCTAAATATCTCATTTAATATTAAACCGTCACCTGATATAGTTATGGTTGAGAATAAAGTAAACTTCAATTGGAATATGTCTTTATGTTATTGAGCATGCAAATGTTATCTTGCAAAAAGTATTCCCATGCCTCATTGTTTTTGCTCTGCTTTGTTTTACAAAATGACGAAGTTTCATATAAAATTCACGTGACATACGTCCTTTTGAAATTGGCTTGCTCAGCTTGTTATGAGAAAATAGTTCTTATCGTTTTGACGTTAAGCTTCAGTTGTAATATATGGTGATTACTGTGATTAGGTTGCAGTAATTAGAATCCGCTTATCTGACAGTAATTGGCACCTAAAGTCACCTAACTATAGAATACTGATGGAATACTGAATAGCTACTCAACAATCGTAATTTGAAACTGTATATACCTATTCGAAATTCAAACTCGAGACTTCGAATTATGAATTACCAAGAATGAATTCGTGTTGGTCTCTTGGAGTATGGTTAGGCTATTTGAAATCGTGGGGTTATTTATTAGTTATTATTATTACGAACAGCAGTTGCAAAAGTGTATTTAGGAATGGAATTCATTCATTAAGTGGGTATGCACTTTTGCAGCATGCTGTACACTGTGTCAGTTTGATTGCAGTGTCGTGGTGTTGGAACTACATACATATTATAATTCGTAAGTCGATAATAAATAGCAAGTTAAATAAATTAAAAAAATATTGGTATATTTGTTAGTAAATTTAAATACCATATTTTACAGACAGATTTCCTGTAAATATGCATTTGGACTTGGACACGAAGCAAATGATGCCCTAGTCCCAATAAATGGACACAATTCCCCAAACAGTCCACTTTTTAATTCCACACACCAATACTTGAATGTCAACACATTATTACCATGACAGCATTGACAATAAGACAGGTTTGGCGCCAACATAACGATCTCATTCCACGAATTACGCAGGCATACCAACATAGAGTTGGCGCCAAACCAGAGACAACTAGACGATGGATATAGACGTTTCCGCGTTGGTAATCTCAATTATTTGAACATTCACAATGATAGGACTTTTTTGAAGGGCTGATCTTATGCCAAGGAAATATGAGAATGTTTATTTTTAGTGACGGCAGCGTCGCTTGATGACGTGTTTTGTGGCGCCATATACACGTCTTTTTCTGTATTTTTAATTTAGTAAGGCATGCGCTTATACAACAATCCATTTTTTCCAAAAATGCCTTACAACATTTTGAAATAGTGTACAAATGCTGGATCGATTTCTATGAAACAGATAAGAAACATCGCAAGAAAACAACGAGAGGAGAGTTTCGATGCGACAGACAGAAAGACAGACAGACATTGCGCCGTAGGTTAAAAAAAGCTGTGCACGAGATTTTTAGATACTTGGAAAAATTACTTTGAATTTGAATATTTAATACCTTTTAGTTGCAGTTGTTTGCGAAAAAGGGTTTTTTTTTTTTAATTAATGACTATAGCAACCATTGTTAGTTAATTTAATTATATATCAGTGAAATTTGGTGAAATCAACATCCATACAATTTTTAAGTTCGATGTCAAATGCCAACAAAAGCTGTCACTTTTACTATTGGAGTTTGGTAATACTTATTTACGATACAAGTACGAAAATTAGGAAATTCGTAACGAGTGGCGATAAATTCTCCCTTCGGTCGTGTTTTAAATCGACACGAGTTGCGAATTACCTATTCGCACATGTATTGTACAACGTTTTACAGTACATATGACCATTTAAATTTTTGACATAGTTACATAATGTGCTAATTTACGCACTAGTGCGGTAAAGTAGCACCAAATGTACTGTAATAGTACATTACGATACAAGTGCAAAAAATAGGAAATTCGAAACGAGTGGCGATAAATTAAAACACGACCGAAGAGAGTGTTTTAAATCGACACGAGTTGCGAATTATCTATTCGCGCATGTATCGTACAACGTTTTACAGTACATATGGCCCTTTAAATGTTCGACACAGTAACGTAATATGCTAATTTTCGCACTAGTGCGGTAAAGTAGCACCATATGTACTGTAAACATACATATACATATTTCTGTATATTCGCGAGTGCAGACTATGTTCTCATTTCTATAAAAACAAAAAGTGCAAAAAGTCGCAAAGCCGGCTGCAATTTGCGTCAAAGATATCTCGAATTGCGCTCATGCGGGCTATTTCCGTTACACGTAAGAATGTAAAAATAAAACGTAAACTTGGCACATATTGTAAAATTGTATTTTCTCGTACGGCGATACAAATAAATTGCGAGTACGCGCGCACGTGATGTACATTACTGGGTTTACTATCTCTTTATTGCCTAGTGCGGATAATTTAATTAAAATATGGAGCTTCATTCTGAACGCAACTTTTATGTAACATGAAGGTGATTCAGATTCACATTAAGAGGCTGTCAATACCTAAAGCGCGCACACTGTCTATTTGTATCGGAGTAAATGAGATAGCACAGTCGCATGTTACTACTGGGCCTGGGCAAGGGAATAACAAGAAAAATATTTAAATAAAAAAAAGTGGATTATTAGTGTAATATTTTACTCGTTAGCGGTTTAGATATAAATGTTTTGAAATTGTGATTTTAATTGCAGACCCATAAGTCAAAACAATAAAGACATAAAACCGTTTAATTGTGATTTTAAGACCAATCTTTGCAATTATTTTCTATCGAGCCGATTTCGTTCAATCATGTATCGAGTACAACCACGGTCTTTGAAATATAATTAATATGAACATATATTTTTCGTACTTGACTAAAACAAATAGTCTTTCTTAAAAAACTGTTTAAGTAACATCAATTTCAAGGACATTGGGTGTTGACAGCCTCTTAAAGAAATATTTATACTTCTCGCGTCGAATGATGGTCGCTATGATAGTTCATTTATACAGGATGTACAGAATGTAACAAAAATAGCGGGGATCCGCGTAAGATATTTTTATTTGGAAATATGGGGTAAGTCGGCCAACTCTCAATTCAAAGGCCAAATGGGGTATACCTACTTATATGGAGGAATATACTATGGAGTAGTTGTCATGTAAAATGTTTGTACACATTATTTGGAAGTTATGAAGGAAGAAATTTAACATTTAGTAATAAAAAATACGCTAAAAAATATTGGTTCAATTACTTATTAAATGAATCCCAGCGAAAAGAGGCTCCAAAGAACTGTTATAAGGATCGCATTTGACACGAGAAGTAACATTGAGGATATATATGTATGTATTTGATAACGTTAAGGAAACCGTAAAATTTTAATAATATTAGTTATGTGACTCACGAAGTCAGTTAAAATTTGACTGAGGATATGACTAATCTTTGCGTGGGTTCGGTTATAAGCTATTTGTATGCCAAATTTCACCCATTTCGTATGATCAAATAACAAACGTTCATACAAACTTTCACATTATATTATATTAAGTATAATTCATGCATTAGTTGGCATTTGTTTTAAATATTACCATTATTTTAAATACTCCTTCGGTGTTTTCTTCATATAAAATGGTTGAATGGATTGTTGAACGAATGAATGCAACTGTCAAAGATTTGCATAGATGGCGCCAGCAAAGGTTTTCTCCTTTCTCAGTTTTGTTTCTGAGATTTGGTTAAAAGGGCTAGCATCCAGGCCATAAAAAACAACAACAAGTTAAGCTTGGCCGAATTTCACCTTCCCATAACGGAGTTCGTTCTCCAACAAGTTTTGAATGGAAAACTTAAATTCGCTGTATATTTTAACTATGGTATCTGAAGCTATATAAACTAATAGGGTTGTTTCCATCTACAAATCTTAGGGCAGAATTGTATCCCAATAAATTCTTTTGGATTATAAGCACATGTTCAACTACTTTCAGGGGACCTGTAATGACCATATTTTTGTAAATATTGAATTAAAAATATCTTTTGGCACACGTCACGTGACCAAACTCGAAACGTCATTGAAGATTCTGATGACTTCACAACTCTCGGATTGACACTGTTGACAGTTAGGCGATAAACAACAAATGACAAATGTCAGTTAACTGCTCGTATCTTCTACGTGTGTATGTAGTTATGTGGCAAACCGTAAACTGTGACGTCACACAATTTTCAAAGAGCGTTTTGGGCGCGAAAGCATCTGTCAAAATATATTTTGTTAATTTAACATATTTAAAGCCGTTTTTAGTATAAAAGTTGAATTTGAGGGCAACTTTTAGTTAATATAGAACGTAATATAAGCGTTTCAAATAATTGGAAACAACCCTATTACAGGCATAGATATACCTTATCCTATTATAAGTACAAAGTTTCAGAGCAATCTAGCTAGTCGTTTTAGAATGAGAGCGTAAGTATGTTTATATGGAGAACCGACCCTTAAAAAAACTAAATGAACCTACCTCAAGAAATAGTTGAGCGTGTCCTAATAGATAGATGGAATAAATGATATGATATGATATGATATGATATGATATGTTTTTATATCTCGACGTTCCTTTACTGCATGTTTACGAATTTTACGACGCTCATTATTATCTAAAGTGCCATTTGGCGATAAACAAGGATAATGTAGATACAATGTTTCTTATCTATTCGATTGCATATGTTCACCTATCAGTCATTGTAAATTTTATTTACAATTCTTACATCACGGCTTGGTCTATGTAATCTATGTAACAATGAATGTTCATTGTTAAATTCAGACCTGTGGTGACGTAAGGTAAGCTTTGAAAATTGCGTATCCAGTTTATTAGTATTACAGTTTAATAATAAAATAATAATAATAATTCAGTGGCGAGCTGTTGGGGAGTAACGACCCCACGGACCCGAGTACTCCCGAGAGTCGGTCAGGGTCTCCGTCTCCGGCGTGTCTTCGTCGGTCGGAGTGGACCCCAAGGGGACCCGCAGGACTCTCAGCTCTGGCTTGCCTTCATTGGCCGCCCAGAGAGGAGTCGTTAGAGCTATATGCTCCGGGGGTGGAAGTGAAAGATGCATAAGACGCGAGTTGGCACAGTGGCTGTTATCAGCCACTGGGTAGAAAGCAGCGCACACCTCTCGACACCCCTGAGCCGCTCACACCGGTGTTGCTCCTGGTCGTCTTTACGACGGCAGTTTCAGGGGCCCATCTAGTCAGCGGCGTCACCGCCTGCCTCGATAACGTGTTTAAGCATTGTTATGGCAGGTGTCCGGATCTCTTAACAATAGCCCAATCTTTTGACCAGCCAAAGTTCAACACCATAACCGGCCCTCTTCTCCACTTTATTTACAATAGCCCCTACACCAGCTGGGACCGATTTACGGGTATCTATTTGTGCCCGTGAATGGGTTCTAGCTGGTGTATTACATAACATCAAATTTGTCTAAAAGGGCCTCTGCGCTGTTGGCTTCGGCCCCACGCATGCCTCCCAAAGGTCCGGGACCCCATGGTCCCGAGATATGAAAAGACATACAAATAATAATTCAGCCTATATACGTCCCACTGCTGGGCACAGGCCTCCTCTCATGTGCGAGAGGGCTCGGGCTATAGTCCCCACGCTAGCCCAATGCGGATTGGGGACTTCACATACACCTTTGTTGAATTTCTTCGCAGATGTGTGCAGGTTTCCTCACGATGTTGTCCTTCACCGAAAAGCTAGTGGTAAATATCAAATGACGTTTCGTACATAAGTTCCGAAAAACTCATTGGTACGAGCCAGGATTTGAACCCACGACCTCCGGATTGAAAGTCGGACGTCATATCCACTCTGCCACCACCGCTTACAGTTACAGTTTATAAACAAAAAATGCGTGAGTGTCGTGGAACACTCGGTTGGAATGTAGTTTACTATTATTGATAAAAGTATTATATTATTGATTACAAGCACAAATAAAAAACAAAAACGACAAAATAATAACTATCGAAACTGCTCACAGAAAATCACAAATCCGTTCAGAAATGCGACTTACAGGCAGGGAGAACAACTAAACATAAGAAAACATTTTTCTACGAGCTGAAATTGATACGCTTAGCTCGAGCGTCACAGTCTTCACCCTCGCTTAGTCAATCAAAACTGATATTCAAGTACAAAAAAAATAAAAAAGTAATATCTGCATTCACGTACGGGGATCGAACCCGGATCGTCGCTGTTACCACCGAATACATGCAATCTTTGAAATGCTAGGCGCCTTTGACCAACTCTAAGGGTGAACAATACATCCTTCTCATAATTTATGTAAAGCAAGGTGACCACTTAAAAAAACACAAATTATAAAATTAATATATAGTCTGTCAAGCCATTTCCGTCACTAGTAAAAAAGCGGCAAATATTTAAAAAAGTAGGCGGGAAAGGTTATTGTCTAATAAAAACCTTTAATTTCGCGCCATTTTCTACTGACAAAGTTGTTTGACACTATAATCATTTTATTTAAGACTAATAATTTCCCTAGTTATATAGTAAATAGTAATGTACTAATGTGTCATGTTATAATAAATATAATAACTAACCGTCCCCTTTTCCTCAGCACGGTTGATGATTATAAAACTAACTTAACGCGTTCCGCGCGGTTGGTATGGTAGCAGCGGTGGCGGCCTTGGCCTTTACCCTTTTCCCGCTCATTTCACGCCATCTATCAAACGCCAGACGCAGCAGGCGTGAGTTACGCGGATCGTCCATTCGTTCCGCGTTTTAATTTAGCTTCCTCACTTTTTATTTTATCTGTGTAAAGTTCGATGTACATGTTGAGCAAACTGGTATTATTTGAGAGCTACACGGGAAAACGAGAAAACAGTATATACTATTAAAGCAAAACTGCTAAATAAAATAGTATAAATTTATTTTGCTTTTGTTGCCTATATTATATAATATATTTTTAGGGTTCCGTATCTCAAAAGGAAACGGAACCCTCATACTAGGATCACTTTGCTGTCCGTCTGTCTGTCAATATCAAGTCAATATAAAAAAAAAAAAAAATATATCAAGATCATTTCCTATTCGATTGCGCCATCTACGTTCAGCTTGACGCGATTAACCTCATTCGTTGACCGGTCTATGGTCCACCATAGACAATTGACACAACCGGATGCCATAAACAAAATAAAAAGTTAAACAAAATTGACATCTGTGTGGCTACGTGTTGTTTTGCGATGGAAATTATTAAACTATGTGTCGCGACAATATTACACAAGTTATACGTGTTCAGGATATCTCTACTGTTACTGTTGCGAGAATGGAAGTAAATCGAAGCCGAATAATATAAATGGAGGAAATCGAAAAGTTAGTGCTTATCATTTTAAAGTACCTGGGCGACCGAGCTTTGCTCGGTTATAACTATTTATTGTAATATGGTGGTGTATAGGTGATAATCTACATAAAAATATATATAAACTTGAACATATATATAAAAAAAAAAGTTAGTCACCCGGAACACTCGTTTCTAATAGCCGTCCGCGTCTTAACCCGCTGCACCAGACGGACAGTGGCTGGCAACACGAAATTAGTCGAAAACACGCGTTTTCCCAAACATAAGACTAATCTAGATCGATTGTATACCCCCAAAAACCCCCATATACCAAATTTCAGCGAAATCGTTAGAGCCGTTTCCGAGATCACAGAAATATATATATACAAGAATTGCTCGTTTAAAGGTATAAGATATCTGGGAGAACGAGCTTTTCTCGGAAAACATATTAAAACTCAAAAATGAGCGTTTTCCGAGAGATAAGACCAAGCTAGCTCGATTTTTCGCTCCCGAAAACACCTATATAGCAAGTTTCATCGAAATCTTTATGTCTCTATAATATACTGTGTTATATGTTTGTACTGACACTGACTACTTAAATATAAGAACATTTTGTGATACCATGGTTGCAACGAATAAATGAAATTTATGAAATATATACAGGAACTATTTGTTTAAAGGTGTAAGATATGATATCTTTTTGTATCTGTGCCAATGGCTCTGTGAGCTGTTGACCTCGCGAAACCCCTTTTTGAAAAATTTCCAAAACTTGAATCGAAAAAAAAGTGGCTGTGACATAATCGGACGGACAGACGGACATGACGAATCTGTAAGGGTTCCGTTTTTTGCCATTTGGCTACGGAACCCTAAAAACGATTCTAAGTAATTATTGAGCCTGCTCACCAAATTTCACGAGGATCGGTTGAAAAATGGGACCTGTAGACGAGCACATCCGGGCATACGAAAGAATTTTTGCCTAAGCTATAACTGAGACCTTCGGTTTCGCCAGGTCAATTAACTTTTTTTCAACAACTAACTTCTCAGTAACATACAGTTGAAGTTAAACATTTTCACAAAAGGTCAAAGTTTTGGCAAAAAGTGAAGAGGGGATCCTAGATTCCAATTTAGCAGAAAGAAAATTAAAAGAATAATTTTTAACATTCCATTTTTCTAGACTAGAAACAATCTAGACAATAATACCTAGTCTCTTCGATGACGTATCGGCTATCGAGCTTATATACGGAGCATATATATATATTTGTATTTTTTTCTAGATGTTATGCAGATCTAGTGATCTAAAATATTCATATGGATAAAACGCCAAACATATCTATAAGTTAAATATTTTACTAACACTACCGTAACGTCAATAAAGTTGGGTGCATCTATTTCTGACGCTTTGTGCTGGTCGATATTCTAGACCAAGAGTCTCCAAACCCCAGCCCGCGGGTTAAATCTGGCCCACGAGGCGTTCCAATCCGGCCCGTGGAGTCCGTGGACACCCAACGCGACAACAACCCACGGTCCGGTCCGCGGGAGGTTGCTAAACGGATGCCAGGCTCCAGGCGGATTTATTGGGAACTGTTCCTAAAGGGGCCCACTAATTAACAGTCCGCCGGACTGTTAATCAGTGGGCCCCTTAACAGCAACAACCAGACCCCTTTCCGGCCCAAAAGCCGGTGGTGGCCGGTGCGAAAGTTTCTGAGGTGCAATATGGCCCTCAGGTAAAAAAGTATGGAGTCCCCTGTTCTAGACTGTGACTGTACCTACCTATCCTTTACCTTTGCTCCAAGTTTAATATAGATTTGTGTATTTTTTTATTACAATTGTGACGAACCTGATACAATTCCTGTTTTGTGACGATTTTACGATAACGCATGTAATCAAATTTAGCTGTGCAAAATAAATACAGTTACATATCAATTTTAAATACATTTCCATAACGCCAACCTGCCTAGTGTCGATTCAATTTAAATATCCCTACCCGCATAACAGAAACTGACGATTCAATGAATAAATTATTGCCAACAAACAAATTATTAACACCACAATAAGTCGATGAGTTAATCTAAATCTAGAATGATTTAATGACTGAAATAATAACGACCGTGTTTTCTGAGAAATTCCGACGATTATGTTATTAAGATTTTTATTGTGTTTGCTATTTACTGCAATTATTGTTCCACTAATGAGGTAGATAATTAATGAGATTCCTTTGTCGAGCCGCCTTAACTGTAAGTGCAAAGCCGATCCTTTTAAAGTTGTACGCTAGTTTTTAGGTTATAAAAGCTGTAATTGTTCATGCCTCCCGAAGACTAGACCATACGAAATGTGTAAAGCACGGTTTCAACTAGTTGCGTAGACACGCAGGTGCACTCCAGTTGTAATGTTAGAAGCTATATGTGGCTGTTCCCATATAATTTGACGCTTGACGCAACGTACGAAGTCAACCGAAGACCAAATGTAAGTGTGCAGAGTGGACGCTCAAGCGGGGCATGTTGCGGGTTGTCGTGTTTGCATGTTCAGATTACTTTGACGCTGCCCGCTCCGCTGGACGCTCGCCACAGACTCCACTGAGGCCGTGAACTAACGTCACTAACGCAATGTGATACCGGCCGTTGCGGCTGGGCTTAGTTCAATTGATAACCTTTAACCGTAGTCGGTAGTCAAGAGACCCTGCCTAATAAGCAGGAGGTCCCGGTTTCCAATCTCGGTAAAGGCATTTATTTGTATGTTCATCACGTAATATTTGCCCCTGTTGGATGATATCTTTGTGCCTAAGTATGTATTCATAGTCTGGGGCACTGTGTAAGAACCCTCCCAAAATATTTTTTTATTCTATAATATTAACAATACCTTCAACAGTTCCAGGGACAGCACCTACCGCGGCGGCGGCGCTGTCGGCGAATACCGCGCGGGCAACCGCATGTCATTACTGGGCACCGCTTACCTCCCCCCGCCCGCGCCGCCCGCGCACCACCCCCCGCCCGCGGACCCACCGCCCTTCAAGAAGATCCGCCTCACCGCCGAGCGTCACCAGCCGCTCAGGGTCGATACTAGGGTGAGTTTTCGAGTCATCCCTAAGGCTGCGGTCTGGGCGCAAGCAGACTGGCGGCAATGTATGGCCTTTATTTGACGCTCGCCGCGCCGCGCGCCGCTTGCGTCCAGTCCGTGGCCTAACGTAAGGTCACGAAACGCACGCTTGACGCTCACGCCGGCCGCTTTACATAGAACACCTAATTTACATTAGGTGTGATCAGTAACCAGGTCAAATACCATGCAGTGTTGGCCGAAACGTTAATGCATTGATCATTAATCATTACAAATTCACCCATAAACTGTAACCGTTCGTCAAGGGTGCATTCTTGAGCTTAAATTAAGTTAACTTTCTCAAAGACACCGGTATTCTAATTAACTCCATTTCGGAGATAATCAATAATTTATTTTTATCTTATAAGGCTCTCACGAGAGTATACACTTGCCTTAGGGCCTGTTTACACATTGATTAGTGTTTAGTACGAGTGTGTACATTTGCTACTAAACGTAAATACTATCTCGGACGATTGATGTTCGAGGGAGAATCAACTTTTTAGCGTCACTCGTTGCCATGGTTACGATTAGTTGTCCAGGGGACAAAAGTTCATTGAAATACTGATTTTATGGTACTTAAATGTATTAAACTTGCGTTTTTGTGGTCGTTATAACCAATGTCCATAATGGGCCCCCTACTAAGCATGTTAATAGAACGGCATACAACGTCTCTTCAAACAAACTGTGCCACTGTTGTCCCTTGGACAACGGGACAGGATAACAAAACAAAAAAAGTTGATTCACCCTCGAAATGACATTGTTATGTCATTGTTTTCAATTGTTTGGTTAAATTAAACGTAATGCCCGTGTTACAACAACGCTATATGCAACATTTATTTATTTAAACTTTATTGCACAAAATATATACATACAATGTACAAATAGCGGACTTAATGCCAAATGGCATTCTCTACCAGTCAACCAGAGATACCTAGAATTGATAGAATTTACATTTAATAACTTATAAAAATAAAATGTGTTTTTTTTTTTAAATTAAATATGGCATTTAGTTTCCTTAACCTGGAAAAGTCCAGGTCGCACTAATCTACAAGGTTTTACCAAAAAATTCAAATATATTCCAATTAATCCAGCTTTGATGATTAATTTGAAGACAAGTCACATTTCCTGAAAGTGTAATCTAATTTGAACCTTAAATCGGAATGCTAAAGTTGAAATTCTAATGGCGCGTATGTGGTCGATAAATCGTACTATGCCTGGAAAAGGGTTAAACGTACTTACCCATACGCCAGAGTTAACGGAATTCAATAAAAACACGGTGTATATTATAATAATCATCGAAAAACACCTTGCACTTAAGATCAACAGTACCTGGGCGACCGAGCTTTGCTCGGTTATAACTATTTACTAAATTAAACTTGTCTAAAACAATAAAAATTAAAAAATTATACATAAACTTGAACATATAAAAAAAAAAACAAAATTTAGTCACCGGGCGAGATTCGAACCCGTAACACTCGTTTAGCAGTCCGCGTCTTAACCCGCTGGACCAGACGGACAGTGGCCGGCAACACGAAATTAGCGACCATATTCTGCGTCGAAAGAAAAACTCATGAAAACTCGAAAACACGCGTTTTCCCAAACATAAGACTAATCTAGATCGATTGTATACCCCCAAAAACCCCCATATACCAAATTTCAGCGAAATCGTTAGAGCCGTTTCCGAGATCACAGAAATATTATATACATATATATATACAAGAATTGCTCGTTTAAAGGTATAAGATAAGTTTCGCCATGAAACTGAGAATGTGTATCACTTTCTACTTAGCCTGTTTGCAAAACGGAAAAATTGTATATCGTTGGTTACAGTTTTGTTACGAAACTGATAGTTACGACTTACGACACTTACGACAATCCGACCTACTGATAAGAGATAACTGTGACCCGGTCAAGGTTGACACGGAAGTCAGATTACAAAACGAATAGCAATGAAAATGGTTTACACGTGGAGATATTATGTGTTTCTCATCATCATCTTCCTCGCGTTGCCTCGGCATTTTGCCATGAGAGCCTGGGGTCCGCTTGGCAATTAATCCCTAGAATTGGCATAGGCACTAATTTTTACGAAAGCGACTGCCATCTGACCGTTCAACCCAGAGGGTAAACTAGGCCTTATTGGGATTAGTCCGGTTTCCTCACGATGTTTTCCTTCACCGAGAAGCGACCGGTAAATATCAAATGATATTTCGTACATAAGTTCCTAAAAACCCATTGGTACGAGCCGGGGTTTGAATTCGCGACCCCCGGATTGCAAGGCGCACGCACGCTCTACCGCTAGGCTACCAGCTACCAGCGCTTAATATATCAGCGTTTCTAAAGGTTTTAATATTATCTTTTTTTATTAGGGTTCCGTGCTCTATTACTAAGACTCCGCTGTCCGTCCGTCCGTCCGTCTGTCATCAGGCTGTATCTCATGAACCGTGATAGTTAGACGGCTGAAATTTTCACACATGATGTACTTCTGTTGCCGCTATAACAACAAATACTAAAAATTATAAAAAAAATAAAATAAATAAATACATAAATAGAATAAAATTCATTTATTTCAAGCTACAAGGCTCATAATCAATTTTAACATGTCTTAATTCTAAATCGTATAAATGTCTATCATAAAATATTGTACAAAAATATATAAACATAATCATTTAAAATTGCTCTTAATTAAAATTATCATTATTCACAATACAACAAATTAGAGTAAAATAAATATTTGAGGGGCCTCCCATACAACAAACATATTTTTTTTTGCAGTTTTTATAGATAATGGTACGGAACCCTTCGTGCGCGAGTGCGACTCGCATTTGACCCGTTTTTTTATGTAATTAATGTTCCTACCCTCCCACCGCCAAAAAAACTTAAATAAATATAATAATTAATTTTATGTAAAAATACGCAGGTAAGCATAACGGGTTAGCAGTGTTAGCACTGATTGACTAGCACATTATTCTTTCGCGGATAAGGTTTCTTTTTAAAAAAATTTTATAATACGACGGTGGCAATCAAGCATACGGCCCGCCTGATGGTAAGCAGTCTCCGTAGCCTATGTACGCCAGCAAAGCCAGAGGAGTTACATGCGCGTTGCCGACCCTAAACCCGCTTCCCTCGTTGAGCTCTGGCCTTACTCACCGGCAGGAACACAACACTATGAGTAGGGACTAGTGTTATTTGGCTGCTGTTTTCTGTAAGGTGGAGGTACTTCCCCAGTTGGGCTCTGCTCTAGATCTGGAATGACATCCTCTGGTTGTGCCCTACCACACTAAGCGAGATGACATTCACAATGCCCATACCTCTCTTTTAGACGTAGTTTAAGGACGTACCCGGGTCCAAGTAAAGTAATATTTTTTGTTTTAATTAGTATGGATTTCTGCAACGTAACGTCTAATTCTATTAATTACCTCATGTTATTAATTCTCACTGTGACAAGTTACAAAATGGTACTAAAATGAAATTCTTTGAGCGTACAGCACACCCAGTTGTAAAATTGTGTGGCTACTTTAAGAATGAATTCATTTATAATGTTTCCATGTAAATTAGTCGCTTACTGTATTACGTATTGAATTTCCATACAAATTAATATATGTTCCCGACCGTGCGTGTTACAGAGTCTGCCATCGTGACCTAAATTAAATAAAGAAATACATAAATATTATAGGACATTAGTACACAAATTGACTAAGTCCCACAGTAAGCTCAATAAAGAGAAAACATGTAAACGCCGTCATGTATTTATATGGAACCTTGTACTATCGCTCTGTCGCGGCGATAATAACGCGGCGTTAGTGGCGTCAGTGTCGCTTGGCTCGGAACTGCACCTTAAGCCTACACTTCACGCTGGCCCTATTTCGCACAGACCAAACCAAGATAAGTTGGCCGCCATTTTGATAGTTCACACGGTGCACGTGTTATTTTAGACATCAAACTTCTATGAATTTATATATGTTTCAATTTGTTTGTAGTTTTGCAGTGACTTAGTATATACTGTTATGCTGTACAACAATAAATAATAAATAAATAATAATAATGTAGGAGTCCGGTTTTTTATCCCATAGCCCAGTATTTACTCCATCGCTTTCACCCAATAGCCCAGTTCATTTTAGATTCCATCAACCCTTAAATAGTCCTTACACTCTGGCGGGTGCTGCCTCTGCGTGCGTCCCATGACACGGGCAAGGGCAACATCCGCTAGGTGTACCCCTTACATTTCATTAAAGTGTCAAAAGGGCCTCTACGTGTTGGCTTCGGCTCCGCGCACGCCTCCCAAAGGTCCGGAAGACCATTGTTCCGTGATGGGAAAGACATACAAATAATAATAATAATGAAATTACGACGTCGTCCCTTGCACCGTCTGGGCTATAAAAATTGCTGCCAACTTGTCTTGGTCTGTCTCTAGTAGGGTCTGCCATCTAGTGGCTTAAATCTAAAAATGGAAACATGACAAAATGCTCGCGCCAATTAATAGGCTGTCAACACCCAATGTCCTTGAAATTGATGTTACTTAAACGGTTTTTTAAGAAAGACTATTTGTTTTAGTCAAGTAAGAAAAATATATGTTGATATTAATTATATTTCAAAGACCGTAGTTGTACTCGATTAACTCGATACATGATTGAACGAAATCGGCTCGATAGAAAATAATTGCAAAGATTGGTCTTAAAATCACAATTAAACGGTTCTATGTCTTTATTGTTTTGACTTATGGGTCTGCAATTAAAATCACAATTTCAAAACATTTATATCTAAACCGTGGTTGAGTAAAATATTACACTAATAATCCACTTTTTTTTATTTAAATATTTTTCTTATTATTCCCTTGCCCAGGCCCAGTAACATGCGACAGTGCTATCTCATTTACTCCGATAGAAATAGACAGTGTGCGCGCTGTAGGTATTGACAGCCTCTTAATAGGCGGCTTCTGCGCTGCCGTCTACAATTCATGCACGCACCCTAAACAAAGTAGTACAACTTGACCAATTGAACACAAGATTCTTATAAAACCAATTTAAAACAATCGACGAACTCCCGAATAATAATTGTACGTAATTTGGCGAATGCAAGTAGAGCTGCCCCTTCATTCTCGATAGATCCAGTCGCCATCTTTAATTTCGCCAAACCCGGACAAAGATTAAAAAAAACCCGAACATTTAGCGTAAATCGCATTTTTTCCCCGGACGAGTCCGAAAATAATATTTTTAAAAACAAGACCTTTAATTTTACATGTAATTTTAATGTGCTTCCTTACATGAAAAGTGTCCGGGTTTTCCCCGGACACTTCTTGACACCCCCCCCGGACGGCCCTCGGACGGCCTCCAAACTAGGACAAATCCGGGAAAACCCGGACGGATGGCAGCCCTAAATGCAAGCAACACAGAACACAGTACATGCACAGCACAGTAGTTTAACCAAGGGCAAGACCATGACCGTGTTCTGACCCTCGTAACCGACCCTGAACGGACACAAAACACGAGAAACAAAGTCACAGTCATACTGGGAATGACTTTCAAGTTTTGACAGCCGGAAGTTTTTTTTTTCAATTGAGGGACGGAAATGTTTCCTTTTTTTTTGAGTTTTTAGGCACCCACCAATGGCTGAGGACGTGACATTTAGCTTAATTTATTTTTATTCATTTATTATTGATACGAAAGTAAAAGGAGAGTCTTTGCACCTTGCCTAAGAGCTTTCTTAATTTCCCGCATGCATGCCAAAGATGGACGGGGTCCGTACGACAAGTTAAACCAACACCGACTAGTTTGAAATGAACTGAAATCTGACCTTCTAACATAGGGAGAAGCTTCTACGACAACTGGATTAGAATTTAGAAGCTGCCAAACTCCTATGTAACTCTTAGGGTTATTGACCGAACGTTAGCCAAGGTCTCCGTTTCATCTTGGGCAAAAATTCTTTCGTATATCCGGATGTCTGACTACAGGTCACGTTTCTCAACCGATTCTCGTGAAATTTTGTGAGCAGTTATAAGAGTTATTTTTTTTTATTGAATAATGTTTGGATATTTTTTAATCATGAGGTCTACAGCTTACCGAGCCACTAGTGAGTTTGTCAGAAACTTAGAGCTGCGAAGTTTTCGGCAGTGGGTGACTACTAGGTGCTTTCATATCATGGTATATCTGTAATAGGAACAGGTATCAGTGTACCTAATTGGATTACTGTGTCAAGCTATACTCTGTATCTTTAGGTATTTAAATAAAAGTAAATGAACAATTTGTACATTTTCGGGTAGTTATAACATTTATTGGTTAAACAGCCAAATACAAAACCGCCTGGATCTGTCACTGATCAACCTAACTTTAACCTACATTATTTGATCATGTAAGTCAAAGTAAGTCAGTCAACTGGTTTAAGGAGCCATTTGAGGGTAGATTTTGTTTACTTTCATTTAAATACCTAAAGATACAGAGTATAACCGACGACAGACAGAGTAGTGGTAGATTGTTATATATAACTATAAAAGACTGTTTGTTTCTTAAATAAATAAGTAAATAATAAATAAGTACAGTCTATAGGCATAGGTGTTCAAAATATTTCACACGCACTCTAACGCCTTGACAATAGAGGCGTGTTCAGATATTGGTGAGCACCTTGGCCGCTCCGATATATCTCATGGCGACTGTACTACGTACACAATACCTCTCGATTTTAATAATGCCAATGTCAAGATGTCAATGGACATGTTAATTTGGTTATGTCATTACGGGCGGGTAAACAACGCTGAAGGCCGATTGTACCAAAACATTTTAATTGTGTTGAAAAGAACTCAAGTGCTTTATCGTGAGCTCTCAATTGATGATCAAACGAACTTCTTGAAGTGAAGTTCGATCGATATTATATGAGTCACTTCATTTGAAGATATAATTTTATATTAACCATGTAGTTTCCCTATTGTACAGATAGCATCGCACATATTTAAGAGTAACTATTTTGATTAAAACTGTGAAAAACAACTTCCGCCCACTTCCGGTTACTGGTTACCTGCATGCGGCGACCGCTGCGCTCTTCATTATTTTTAGAGAAGGCAAGAACCAAAACTTATATCAGGGTTCCAGGGTGGGTGGGACCTTATATTATATCTTCAAATGAAGTGACTCATATAATATCGATCGAACTTCACTTCAAGAAGTTCGTTTGATCATCAATTATATTTCGTCACTTCATTTTTCAGATATAATTTTATATTAACCATGTAGATGTTTAGAGATATAAGTTTTGGTTGAAATAAGACAAAAGCTTTGGCTGTCTGAGTGTCTAGTTTAAGTTAAGACGTTCCTTCTAACTCCCCACACCACATAGAAAAAAAAAAAAACTTCTCAATTTATATGCCATGCCAATGACCGCAGGATTTTTATTTTAATTACTATACGTTACGTATACACCGTACTAACATTAGAAATATATTATTAAAAAACATCATAGTGAGACACTAAAAACATATATCTATCTTAGTCCGAAGTAAAATAAGTCATTCGGGTGAGATTTATTTGTTAATGTTAACCATGGTGATAAACCGAAATATTTTGTATTTTTTTTTTTTTTTTTATCTGACCTATTGTATTTGCAGTTAGTATCCTTGGTATGAGATATTTATATTATAGTTCACGTTTCAAAATCAAGGTGATATTTAAACAGTTATTATAATAAACACAAATGGGTGGAAAAACAATTAAAAAGTTATAAATAATTATTATAGTTTAATATTTCAAATTATTAGATTATATAAGTTAATGGCTAGAATTTATTTATTTTCAGGTGCTAGGGATTTATTTTGATCTGAATTTATTTATTTTCAATTTCTAGGGATTTATTTTGATA
Source organism: Cydia pomonella (assembly GCF_033807575.1). Taxonomy (NCBI): domain Eukaryota; kingdom Metazoa; phylum Arthropoda; class Insecta; order Lepidoptera; family Tortricidae; genus Cydia; species Cydia pomonella. The sequence continues at coordinate 2,338,426 of NC_084722.1, forward strand.
AGTTGTATTAAGTTAGTGTCCCAAATGTACTATATTTTGAGTTATATGATTTAAAACCGTATTTCTGCAATCGTTTAACTTTAACCAATTCTGTAATAAAAGAAAACGATCTGATGATCCTTTTCCATGAAAACACATGATACTATTTTAATTGACTGCTAAAGAAATCCAGAAGTATGGTAAATTAAATTGAACCAAAATTAAATCAATGCTTTAGCGAACAACTGTCTAACGGGTTGTGTTTTAAGCCATCAAGTAATTGAAGTTATTATCGCTGTATCCCACCTGCGCAGAGTAGCCCACCTGCGTAGACTGCAGACCAAGTTCAGGACATAACATGTGTACTATACACAAGTATACTATGCCAATTGAGTTATAAAGCCTTGTTTAAAAGCATAAAGAAAGTTTAGGTATGTAGGTTCAAAATAAAAAGTACATATTAGGTATGTACACATGATATATATATATTGTAATACGCCTATTAGGATATCAAAACAAAGCCTAATAATCACGTTTCAATTTGTTGTTCACACTGAAACATAATTCACTAAGATTCTATACACTTTGTGGTCTACTTTACATTCAGTTTAATTCGATTACAAAAAGTAGAATTAATTCATAAAACGTCCTTTTATGAATGTATGAAAGTTCACTAGCGGTCCTTGTCCGCGATACGGAATTAAAGAAGACAGACGGTACTACTATTGATATCAACTTTAGACTTGTCTAAGAGTAATAACTAAAATAAGACCTAATTTATGTTAACGATACAACCCAGCGTTACCTCCAGACAGGGTGGGATACGCTGTGTTCACTGAGCAGCTGGCGACAATGAGAAAATTCAGTTATTAGGCTCATGCACACGCATGTTGGCTTACAGCAGCTCCTGCTGAACGAATAGTGACACAACGGCCTACAAAGACTTACGCGGCCTAGCGCGTTTTAAGATTTTTAACTTAAAAAGAATAGTTTTTTATTTTACTTTTCTCCAAAACGTGTCTAACGTCATTGAAATTCGTTAAAATCTCTGATCTATTCAAGAAGAAATATACTTTGGATATTATCATATGTAAAAATCCATCATGTTCTTGAAATATAAGAAATATATGAACGTGCATAATTCCATATGATTTCGGTTAAGTTATGAAAAAATAAATTTATAAGGCTACTATAACTACTACTCAACTTTCGAAGTTATTTCTTATAGAAGATTAGAATTTACCCAAATTCAAATGTTTATTATTGCGCTCATATTGCATACAATAAATAGGGCAAGGGCCGAGGCCCATTAATGACATCAGAATATACATATTTATAAATTGATTTTATATACCTTATGTATATTCGAGCTACTCGTATTACGGTGCTTAGTTAATAATAACCAGTTACACCTGAGTAGGTAAAGTCAGCGTACAACAAACATGACCAGTAAGTCTTTTCACTTAAATAAACATAAATAAGATGAACTTTTTTTTTTTTTTTATATCAATGACAACATGACACGTTTGACCATATTTGCACAAATATCGGTGCTGTAGCTGCTATTCTCTCAGCGCAAACTAAACCAGCACAGCAATCAACCACGATAACAATAACAATCCACAGTATTTCAGGTATTAAGCATCAAATCTCAAATGCCCTCTATTTTTATTTTATCCAAATATTCGCTCTGTCGGTAACGAAAGACTGAGACGTAATGTTGTATATTTTTATAATGTATAAAAAAATACACTTATAGAACTGACATAATAAACTAGAAAATGTATTTGCTGTATTGCTACTGTGGTTGTATTGTGAGTTTAGAAAACAAATATTATATTTAGTGATTCGGTCTTAATTTTATGAATGACTATATTAATTATAATACTAAATGTATATGTACATATATTTTAAACTTAGCAAAAACGTATTGCATAACCGTTTTGAGTTTTTTTTAAGTCTAGTGAACGTATTGCATAGTACCATCGCATTAATGATGGCTGAAAGAGTACCGCGACAGACACATGAGAGTTGAACCATACATTTATTTATTTATTTTATACGATTTCTATTACCTAATTAATTATTTAGTTATTTAAGTAGTAATCTGAGGGGTAATCCTTTAAAGGATAATCAGAGGGTAATCGTCTTGTTGTTTTAATAAAATTAAATAAATATATGAATAGGTATTTACCTAGTTACCGATTATTTACAACCATAAAAATAAACACTCAATATCTGTGAGAGATGCGAACAAAATATCTTAACATGTGCAACTCGCCAAAATGAAGAGAAAACCATATTCTGATTAACTCAGATGGATGGTACTCTAGTGGTGCTTGACACTGAGCTCTTGCAAATTGTTCTAGTAAATTGTGATGAAAAAACTCGTCTTCCTCTAATTCAATTGAAGTAAGTGTACTTATTATAATTCAATGATTCAATTGAATTAATTATCCGGTATAACTTTAAGAAAAAATCTAATTTTCAAACAGATAGTAAATAAGTACTTACTGGCATCGCCAATAAGCGACCATGACAATTACTCATTTATATCAAGTTTTGTTATATCTTATTTTGAGAAATAAAGATTCTTAAAACTGATATTATAAATAGGTATATTTTGATATAAGTATTCATTTGGTTGACTCTTTTTTATGCGATTTAATATAGGAGTAAACCAAAGTTGCCCATAACATTATTGACGTACGTACACGTAGCAATTCCCACTTTTAGAGACAAGTTATACCTACCCAATGTATTAATATTATATTTATGTGGGTAGTGTAGTATAAAAACAATGTACTATTGAAGAGCGCAGCGGTCGCCGCATGCAGGTAACCAGTAACCGGAAGTGGGCGGAAGTTGTTTTTCACAGTTTTAATCAAAATAGTTACTCTTAAATATGTGCGATGCTATCTGTACAATAGGGAAACTACATGGTTAATATAAAATTATATCTGAAAAATGAAGTGACGAAATATAATTGAGTGTTATTTTTTAGGACTGCAATTAGAAAAAGCTTTAGTGTCACTTATTATTGAATGATTGAATATTGAAAGACATTTTCGCTATGTTATTTTGAGATATAAGAAAATTATGAAGGATTATCTAATATCCAATGACACTCAAGCAAGACTTAACCTTTTCAATACCAACGACGGATATATCCCGACGCTACGGGTGGATTATTTCGTCACAGACCGCAGAGCAACATAGAACTACGTGCATATGCATAAAGTTTAACAGTTTTGACACTTCTGTGACGTGGCGTCCGAGTGACAGCTTTTGTGTTTGACACGGCATCGAAAAGGTTAAATGTTTTTAAGTATTTTTTAACACTAGCCGAGGTTGATTTTTAGTGATCCGTACAAAATGTTGTTTTCGGAGAATTTACGGGATCATTTCGATCTTGTAAATCAGTTAAAATACGTTTTTATTATATTAGTTGTGTAATGTATACTTAAATTCTAGCGTCCAAAGGCTAGAAAAATGGCCTTACATTCCATTGTATTTTAATGTATTTTCAAAAATCGTTTCTCGTTTGTGAGCGGCTACTGCGGCTAGAAGCTAAGGCTTGTTACAAATGTTTAGTAGCAGACAGAAAGATAGACATTTCTTAACAGGTACAAGTTGGAACCCGTGTTGGGACTGCAGACGACACGTCTCTGCGACACGACTGGTTTCTATAAAATACCATTCGTAGTAAACGACATGAAGGCAGCGACGCGTCGCCGAGCGGCAGACAACACGTCGCCCGACCGCAGATCAGTACATGACGACACGTTGCCGCGACACGACGTCTACAGTCGTGACACGTCGCCGGGTTCCAACTTAGACCTAAATTACCTCTAGAATCTTTATTACGTCAGGAAAACAAGTGTGACAAATAAAATAAGTTAATTTTTGTTCCATACATTGAGGAAGGATATCGAATACTTATGTTGTATGTACAACTTACTTGGCTGGCGCGATGACCCAAAATGAGTCTAGGCCTCCAACACAATAGCACGCCACTTTGCTCGGTCCAGAGCGGATTCGCGCCAGCTTTCGCTGACGCCGAGCTCACGGAGATCTGCCTCCACTCTATCCGCCCAACGATATTTAGGATGATTAACAGGACGGCGTACAGATGGTCGACTCATGTAAGCCCTTTTGACTGCCCGATCGTCATCATCCTTTCGAAAATCTACAAAAGGATTCTTTACTGATGCACATGTTTTGTTTTTCAGGAACCGGTGAATAGTTACGGGGCGGTGGAGGTGCTATCTCCCAACCCCCCTTCCGAGCCCACGGTGGAGGAGCAGAGCTTCCGAACCACCAAGGATGAGCTCATACAGCAGATCTCAAAGGTACGTGTCTCTTTGGAGTCGTCAGTTGCAAATACCATCTTAACCTAACTTAACCAGCTTCAACATAAGTGATTCCACAAGGTCTTGATCCGTCTGAATGGGGCCCTACTTTTAGATCCAAATTTCTACTGTCATCTTATATATGTTTTTACGAAGAATTACAATTTAAGGTTCTCTTCCTATTTCTGGTAATCACTGTAGTAATTGCTTGTAAACTTTACTAACAAACGCATGTTTCCCTCATTCCAGGTGGACCGAGAGATGGCGCTGTCAGAAGCGATGCTGGCGAAGCTTAAGAAGAAGCAGGAGGAGCTGGAGCAGACCGCCACCAAGCCTGCGGCCGCTGCCGAGCCGGAGGAGGCGCCACCGCGGCATCGGAGTCTCGCGCAGAACATATACGCGGAGAATCGGAAAAAGGTGGGTTACTGGTCCAGAACCACTGATACTAAGTTTAAAGTTTGTTATGGTGGGTAGTGATCATGTACCACTATAATGTTTTTTTTATATTACGTCGGTGGAAAACAAGCATACCGCTCGCCTGATGTTAAGCAGTCTCCGTAGCCTATGGACGACTGCAACACCAGAGGAGCTACAAGCCCTCGTTGAGCTCTGGCAACCTTACTCACCGGCAGGAACACAACACTATGAGTAGGGTTTAGTGTTATTTGGCTGCGGTTTTCTGTAAGGTGGAGGTATATCCCCAGTTGGGCTCTGCTCTAGATCTGGAATGACATCCGCTGTGCTGTGCCCTACTACACAAAGCGAGATGACATTCACACTGCCCATACCTCTCTTTTGGACGAAGTTTAAGGACATACTCGGGTCGGGTTTTAACCCTTCATAGGCGTCAAAGGCCACTGGGCGAAAGTCGCTAAATATACAAACTAACGCGTTCAAGGCAGCGGGTGAAAGTAATGAAAAAACATGCGTTATCAGCAGTGAATGCGTTAGTATGACATTATCCAAAATAATTATTAGTTTTTTCTTAAATTTCAGGCGGCGTCAGCTCATGCAGTTCTAGCCCATCTGGGTCCACCAGTGTTATACCCGCTATACAACCAGCCCCAGGACACCGAGGTGTACCACGAGAACATCCGCAAGCATCGTGGCTTCAAGAAACGGCTCGTCGAACATGTTCGGCGGCTACGGCTGGAAGCTGAGAAGGTAAACACTTACTAATACATATGAGCGATACGTCTGTAAAATTGTAATACGGGCAACATCATTAGTATTTTTTTTTTTTATACTACGTCGGTGGCAAACAAGCATACGGCCCGCCTGATGGTAAGCAGTCTCCGTAGCCTATGTACGCCTGCAACTCCAGAGGAGTTACATGCGCGTTGCCGACCCTAAACCCGCCCCCCCTCGTTGAGCTCTGGCAACCTTACTCACCCGCAGGAATACAACACTATGAGTAGGATCTAGTGTTATTTGGCTGCTGTTTTCTGTAAGGTGGAGGTACTTCCCCAGTTGGGCTCTGCTCTAGATCTGGAATGACATCCACTGGCTGTGCCCTACCACACAAAGCGAGATGACATTCACAATGCCCATACCTCTCTTTCGGACGTAGTTTAAGGACGTACCCGGGTCCAAGTATTAGCGTACCGATGTAGTGAATAATCCTTTCCCATCGTTTTTACTCTGAATAATTCGTATTTGTCATTTTACTTCAATCAACCTCAGTACGTTTTGTATCGAGATTGACTGAAATAGCAAGACACGTTCGTGCACGTTAATTTCCTACCTTTTAGGAAATGAAAATGAAACATTTAACATAATCTAAGTATTTATAAACACAACATAATACATATAAAACTTAAAATCTAAATCTAAAAATAAATAAAACTAATCTTAAAATAAATAATTAAAAACTATCCCCCTGCGGCATGGTGCCGTAGATGCTGGCAGCATTTCCTCGTTGTATCGCAATACTTATTCTCTGTGCGAGGAAGCTGCCAACTCTACGATCACCGGTAGCGTCTGCTATTTTTTTGGATAATTCCTTGAACAGTGTAGATGCATTCGGACCCCACGGGCCAAGGGTCTCGACGCCAAAAGGTACGAAGTCGTATTCGGGGCCGAGACCCCTTGATCTAAATCAATAAAATATTTAAATATTTTCTAAATCAATTTTGAACAAACAGAAACGTCTGCGAACGATGCTATTAAGCTTAGAATAAATTTAAAAGTGAAAAAATTTCTGCCTTGGGTGAGACTTGAACTCACGGCCTCTGGATAAAGCCAAGGCAGTAATTTTTCCACTTATAAATTTATTCAAAGCTTAAATATTTTCTTTTATGCCGTTTAATACAGTTTTGATGTCTGCCGTGCTCAAATTCTTCCTCAATTTCTCAAAGGTTATTATTATTATTGGGGTTTTTGGGCCTTTGAGTGCCACGTCGACCAGGTAGTGATCTATTGTGACAGCCCTTTAAAGTTCATTACTGATGCCCGTTGAATCCAGGAAATTCCAGATTCTTTGGGCCGTAATGTTTTGTACCTCATAGGGTTGCAATACGTGCCGCCCTAAGTGGGTACTTCTTTTAGACATTAGTGGTCCACAGGAACAGAGAATGTGCATTGCAGTCTCCTCTGATTCCTTGCAGAACCTGCATGTCTCAAAGGTTAACTGGAAGAGATCCCTGAAGGGGATAAGTTCGCCTCTGTACAAATGATGTATGTTCTTTCCAGTTTTATGTTTCTTTCTGTACAATAAAGTGTTTTACGTGACAATCCAATTCTTTGAGAGGATTTAGAATGGTCTGCAATAAATCAATGAGTTTCATTAAACGAGATTGTTGACGAAATGTATTCTTACTGGAACTGTACATTTATATATTATGTTTGTTGTTTCAGAGAGAAGACGCGTTAGCAGAAGAGTACAGTAAGCGGGCAGTGGAGTGGGCGAGAAGGGTGGAGAGGATAGAGCAGGGGCAGAAGAGGAAAGCGAAGGATGCGAGAAATAGAGAGTTCTTCGAAAAGGTAACACGTTACACAACAAAATTATACTAAAACGCGAAGTCAAGTAAAATATTGTAGTCGCAGTTTTGACAACTGATGAGGACCGCTTGTGTCGCTGCCGTTTTTTTTTTTATACTACGTCGGTGGCAAACATTCATACGGCCCGCCTGATGGTAAGCAGTATCCGTAGCCTATGTACGCCTGCAACTCCAGAGGAGTTACATGCGCGTTGCCGACCCTAAACCCGCCCCCCCTCGTTAAGCTCTGGCCTTACCGGCAGGAACACAACACTATGAGTAGGGTCTAGTGTTATTTGGCTGCTGTTTTCTGTAAGGTGGAGGTACTTCTCCAGTTGGGCTCTGCTCTAGATCTGGAATGACATCCGCTGTGCTGTGCTCTACCACACAGAGCGTGATGAGATTCACAATACCCATACCTCTCTTGTGGACGTAGTTTAAGGATGTACCCGGGTTTTGTGGTAACTGAATCGCCAAACTTAGTCCTTGATAACTTAGTCTACCATATTGTATTGTGATTAAATTAAATTAAATCGATAAGTGTAACATATATAACATAAATACTAACATCTCTTAACTTATCACTTGTGACATGACACCTTCGGCTTATACAGATCTTTTTAGACATAAGTTAGCTGACACAATCCTGCGGGAACTAAAAGATGTACACACTAATAGATAATAAACGATTTCTCATTCTCATTCATTGTACGGCGCCGTAAAGCATTGTTCGACGACCGGACTGGCCTAGTGGGTAGTGACCCTGCCTATGAAGCTGATGGTCCCGGGTTCAAATCCTGGTAAGGGCATTTATTCGTGTGATAAGCATGGATATTTGTTCCTGAGTCATGTGTGTTTTCTATGTATTTAAGTATTTATAAATATTTACATATTATATATAATAATAATAATTCAGCCTATATACGTCCCACTGCTGGGCACAGGCCTCCTCTCATGAGCGAGAGGGCTCGGGCTATAGTCCCCA